>NW_027149929.1:0-283439 GCF_031143425.1 Pleurodeles waltl
GAGCCCGAGAACCAACAGCCAGTCAGAATCCCAGCCCTACCCACCAATCGGAGCCGGAGAACCAACAGCCAGTCAGAATCCCAGCCCTACCCACCAATCGGAGCCCGAGAACCAACAGCCAGTCAGACTCCCAGCCCTAACCACCAATCAGAGCCCGAGAACCAACAGCCAATCAGAATCCCAGCCCTACCCACCAATCAGAGCCCGAGAACCAACAGCCAATCAGAATCCCAGCCCTACCCACCAATCACAGCCCGAGAACCAACAGCCAATCAGAATCCCAGCCCTAACCACCAATCAGAGCCCGAGATCCAACAGCCAGTCAGAATCACAGCGCTACCCACCAATCAGAGCCCGAGAACCAACAGCCAGTCAGAATCACAGCCCTAACCACCAATCACACCTGAGAACCAACAGCCAGTCAGAATCCCAGCCCTACCCACCAATCGGAGCCCGGGAACCAACAGCCAGTCAGAATCCCAGCCCTAACCACCAATCGGAGCCCGAGAACCAACAGCCAGTCAGAATAACAGCCCTACCCATCAATCAGAGCCCGAGAACCCACAGCCAGTCAGAATCCCAGCCCTACCCACCAATCAGAGCCCGAGAACCAGCAGCCAGTCAGAATCCCAGCCCTACCCACCAATCGAAGCCCGTGAACCAACAGCCAGTCAGAATCCCAGCCCTACCCACCAATCGGAGCCCGAGATCCAACAGCCAGTCAGAATCCCAGCCCTACCCACCAATCAGAGCCCGAGAACCAACAGCCAGTCAGAATCCCAGCCCTACCCATCAATCAGAGCCCGAGAACCAACAGCCAGTCAGAATCCCAGCCCTAACCACCAATCAGAGCCCGAGAACCAACAGCCAGTCAGAATTCCAGCCCTAACCACCAATCAGAGCCCGAGAACCAACAGCCAATCAGAATCCCAGCCCTACCCGCCCTAACCACCCATCACAGCCCGAGAACCAACAGCTAATCAGAATTCCAGCCCTTACCACCAATCAGAGATCGAGAACCAACAGCCAGTAGGAATCCCAGCCCTACCCACCAATCAGAGCTCGAGAACCCACAGCCAATCAGAATCCCAGCCCTACCCACCAATCGGAGCCCGAGAACCAACAGCCAGTCGGAATCCCAGCCCTACCCACCAATCAGAGCCCGAGAACCAACAGCCAGTCAGAATCCCAGCCCTACCCACCAATCAGAGCCCGAGAACCAACAGCCAGTCAGAATCCCAGCCCTACCCACCAATCAGAGCCCGAGAACCAACAGCCAGTCAGAATCCCAGCCCTACCCACCAATCAGAGCCCGAGAACCAAGAGCCAGTCAGAATCCCAGCCCTACCCACCAATCAGAGCCCGAGAACCAAGAGCCAGTCAGAATCCAAGCCCTAACCACCAATCAGAGCCCGAGAACCAAGAGCCAGTCAGAATCCCAGCCCTACCCTCCAATCAGAGCCCGAGAACCAAGAGCCAGTCACAATCCCAGCCCTACCCACCAATCAGAGCCCGAGAACCAAGAGCCAGTCAGAATCCCAGCCCTACCCACCAATCAGAGCCCGAGAACCAACAGCCAGTCAGAATCCCAGCCCTACCCACCAATCAGAGACCGAGAACCAACAGCCAGTCAGAATCCCAGCCCTACCCACCAATCAGAGCCCGAGAACCAACAGCCAGTCAGAATCCCAGCCCTACCCACCAATCAGAGCCCGAGAACCAACAGCCAGTCAGAATCCCAGCCCTACCCACCAATCAGAGCCCGAGAACCAACAGCCAATCAGAATCCCAGCCCTACCCACCAATCAGAGCCCGAGAACGAACAGCCAATCAGAATCTCAGCCCTACCCGCCAATCAGAGCCCGAGAACCAACAGCCCAACAGCCAATCAGAATCCCAGCCCTATCCACCAATCACAGCCCGAGAACCAACAGCCAATCAGAATCCCAGCCCTACCCGCCATAACCACCAATCACAGCCCGAGAACCAACAGCCAATCAGAATCCCAGCCCTACCCACCAATCACAGCCCGAGAACCAACAGCCAATCAGAATCCCAGCCCTACCCACCAATCGGAGCCCGAGAACCAACAGCCAATCAGAATCCCAGCCCTAACCACCAATCGGAGCCCGAGAACTAACAGCAAATCAGAATCCCAGCCCTAACCACCAATTGGAGCCCGAGAACCAACAGCCAATCAGAATCCCAGCCCTAACCACGAATCGGAGCCCGAGAACCAACAGCCAATCAGAATCCCAGCCCTACCCACCAATCGGAGCCCGAGAACCAACAGCCACTCAGAATCCCAGCCCTACTCACCAATAGGAGCCCGAGAACCAACATCCAATCAGAATCCCAGCCCTACCCACCAATCAGAGCCCGAGAACCAACATCCAATCAGAATCCCAGCCCTACCCACCAATCAGAGCTCGAGAACCAAAAGCCAATCAGAATCCCAGCGCTTCACACCAATCCAATCAGAATCCCAGCCCTACCCACCAATCAGAGCCCGAGAACCAACAGCCAGTCAGAATCCCAGCCCTACCCACCAATCAGAGCCCGAGAACCAACAGCCAGTCAGAATCCCAGCCCTACCCACCAATCAGAGCCCGAGAACCAACAGCCAGTCAGAATCCCAGCCCTACCCACAAATCAGAGCCCGAGAACCAACAGCCAGTCAGAATCCCAGCCCTACCCACCAATCAGAGCCCGAGAACCAACAGCCAATCAGAATCCCAGCCCTACCCACCAATCACAGCCCGAGAACCAACAGCCAATCTGAGTCCCAGCCCTACCCACCAATCACAGCCCGAGAACCAACAGCCAATCAGAATCCCAGCCCTACCCGCCCTAACCACCAATCACAGCCCGAGAACCAACAGCCAATCAGAATCCCATCCCTAACCACCAATCACAGCCCGAGAACCAACAGCCAATCAGAATCCCAGCCCTACCCACCAATCGGAGCCCGAGAACCAACAGCCAATCAGAATCCCAGCCCTAACCACCAATCACAGCCCGAGAACCAACAGCCAGTCAGAATCCCAGCCCTACCCACCAATCGGAGCCCGAGAACCAACAGCCAGTCAGAATCCCAGCCCTACCCACCAATCGGAGCCCGAGAACCAACAGCCAGTCAGAATCCCAGCCCTACCCACCAATCGGAGCCCGAGAACCAACAGCCAGTCAGAATCCCAGCCCTACCCACCAATCGGAGCCCGAGAACCAACAGCCAGTCAGAATCCCAGCCCTACCCACCAATCAGAGCCCGAGAAGCAACAGCCAGTCAGACTCCCAGCCCTACCCACCAAGCCAGAGCCCGAGAACCAACAGCCAATCAGAATCCCAGCCCTACCCACCAATCAGAGCCCGAGAAACAACAGCCAATCAGAATCCCAGCCCTACCCACCAATCACAGCCCGAGAACCAACAGCCAATCAGAATCCCAGCCCTAACCACCAATCAGAGCCCGAAATCCAACAGCCAGTCAGAATCACAGCCCTACCCACCAATCAGAGCCCGAGAACCAACAGCCAGTCAGAATCACAGCCCTAACCACCAATCAGAGCCCGAGAACCAACAGCCAGTCAGAATCCCAGCCCTACCCACCAATCAGAGCCCGAGAACCAACAGCCAGTCAGAATCCCAGCCCTACCCACCAATCAGAGCCCGAGAACCAACAGCCAGTCAGAATCCCAGCCCTACCCACCAATCAGAGCCCGAGAACCAACAACCAGTCAGAATCCCAGCCCTAACCACCAATCAGAGCCCGAGAACCAACAGCCAGTCAGAATCCCAGCCCTAACCACCAATCAGAGCCCGAGAACCAACAGCCAATCAGAATCCCAGCCCGACCCACCAATCAGAGCCAGAGAACCAACAGCCAATCAGAATCCCAGCCCGACCCACCAATGAGAGCCCGAGAACCAACAGCCAATCAGAATCCCAGCCCTACCCACCAATCACAGCCCGAGAACCAACAGCCAATCAGAATCCCAGCCCTACCCACCAATCACAGCCCGAGAACCAACAGCCAATCAGAATCCCAGACCTAACCACCTATCACAGCCCGAGAACCAACAGCCAATCAGAATCCCGGCCCTAAACACCAATCACAGCCCGAGAACCAACAGCCAAACAGAATCCCAGCCCTACCCACCAATCACAGCCCGAGAACAAACAGCCAATCAGAATCCCAGCCCTAACCACCAATCACAGCCCGAGAACCAACAGCCAGTCAGAATCCCAGCCCTACACACCAATCACAGCCCGAGAACCAACAGCCAGTCAGAATCCCAGCCCTACCCACCAATCAGAGCCCGAGAACCAACAGCCAGTCAGAATCCCAGCCCTACCCACCAATCAGAGCCCGAGAACCAAGAGCCAGTCAGAATCCCAGCCCTACCCACCAATCAGAGCCCGAGAACCAACAGCCAATCAGAATCCCAGCCCTACCCACCAATCAGAGCCCGAGAACCAACAGCCAATCAGAATCCCAGCCCTACCCACCAATCAGAGCCCGAGAACCAACAGCCAATCAGAATCCCAGCCCTACCCACCAATCAGAGCCCGAGAACCAACAGCCAATCAGAATCCCAGCCCTACCCGCCCTAACCACCAATCACAGCCCGAGAACCAACAGCCAATCAGAATCCCAGCCCTAACCACCAATCAGAGCCCGAGAACCAACAGCCAGTCAGAATCCCAGCCCTACCAACCAATCAGAGCCCGAGAACCAACAGCCAGTCAGAATCCCAGCCCTACCCACCAATCAGAGCCCGAGAACCAACAGCCATTCAGAATCCCAGCCCTACCCACCAATCAGAGCCCGAGAACCAACAGTCAGTCAGAATCCCAGCCCTAACCACCAATCAGAGCCCGAGAACCAACAGCCAGTCAGAATTCCAGCCCTAACCACAAATCAGAGCCCGAAAACCAACAGCCAATCAGAATCCCAGCCCTACCCGCCCTAACCACCAATCACAGCCCGAGAACCAACAGCTAATCAGAATCCGAGCCCTAACCATCAATCAGAGCCCGAGAACCAACAGCCAGTCGGAATCCCAGCCCTACCCACCAATCAGAGCCCGAGAACCAACAGCCAGTCAGACTCCCAGACCTACCCACCAATCAGAGCCCGAGAAGCAACAGCCAGTCAGACTCCCAGCCCTACCCACCAATCGGAGCCCGAGAACCAACAGCCAGTCAGAATCCCTGCCCTAACCACCAATCGGAGCCCGAGAACCAACAGCCAGTCAGAATCCCAGCCCTAACCACCAATCGGAGCCCGAGAACCAACAGCCAGTCAGAATCCCAGCCCTACCCACCAATCGGAGCCGGAGAACCAACAGCCAGTCAGAATCCCAGCCCTACCCACCAATCGGAGCCCGAGAACCAACAGCCAGTCAGACTCCCAGCCCTAACCACCAATCAGAGCCCGAGAACCAACAGCCAATCAGAATCCCAGCCCTACCCACCAATCAGAGCCCGAGAACCAACAGCCAATCAGAATCCCAGCCCTACCCACCAATCACAGCCCGAGAACCAACAGCCAATCAGAATCCCAGCCCTAACCACCAATCAGAGCCCGAGATCCAACAGCCAGTCAGAATCACAGCGCTACCCACCAATCAGAGCCCGAGAACCAACAGCCAGTCAGAATCACAGCCCTAACCACCAATCACACCTGAGAACCAACAGCCAGTCAGAATCCCAGCCCTACCCACCAATCGGAGCCCGGGAACCAACAGCCAGTCAGAATCCCAGCCCTAACCACCAATCGGAGCCCGAGAACCAACAGCCAGTCAGAATAACAGCCCTACCCATCAATCAGAGCCCGAGAACCCACAGCCAGTCAGAATCCCAGCCCTACCCACCAATCAGAGCCCGAGAACCAGCAGCCAGTCAGAATCCCAGCCCTACCCACCAATCGAAGCCCGTGAACCAACAGCCAGTCAGAATCCCAGCCCTACCCACCAATCGGAGCCCGAGATCCAACAGCCAGTCAGAATCCCAGCCCTACCCACCAATCAGAGCCCGAGAACCAACAGCCAGTCAGAATCCCAGCCCTACCCATCAATCAGAGCCCGAGAACCAACAGCCAGTCAGAATCCCAGCCCTAACCACCAATCAGAGCCCGAGAACCAACAGCCAGTCAGAATTCCAGCCCTAACCACCAATCAGAGCCCGAGAACCAACAGCCAATCAGAATCCCAGCCCTACCCGCCCTAACCACCCATCACAGCCCGAGAACCAACAGCTAATCAGAATTCCAGCCCTTACCACCAATCAGAGATCGAGAACCAACAGCCAGTAGGAATCCCAGCCCTACCCACCAATCAGAGCTCGAGAACCCACAGCCAATCAGAATCCCAGCCCTACCCACCAATCGGAGCCCGAGAACCAACAGCCAGTCGGAATCCCAGCCCTACCCACCAATCAGAGCCCGAGAACCAACAGCCAGTCAGAATCCCAGCCCTACCCACCAATCAGAGCCCGAGAACCAACAGCCAGTCAGAATCCCAGCCCTACCCACCAATCAGAGCCCGAGAACCAACAGCCAGTCAGAATCCCAGCCCTACCCACCAATCAGAGCCCGAGAACCAAGAGCCAGTCAGAATCCCAGCCCTACCCACCAATCAGAGCCCGAGAACCAAGAGCCAGTCAGAATCCAAGCCCTAACCACCAATCAGAGCCCGAGAACCAAGAGCCAGTCAGAATCCCAGCCCTACCCTCCAATCAGAGCCCGAGAACCAAGAGCCAGTCACAATCCCAGCCCTACCCACCAATCAGAGCCCGAGAACCAAGAGCCAGTCAGAATCCCAGCCCTACCCACCAATCAGAGCCCGAGAACCAACAGCCAGTCAGAATCCCAGCCCTACCCACCAATCAGAGACCGAGAACCAACAGCCAGTCAGAATCCCAGCCCTACCCACCAATCAGAGCCCGAGAACCAACAGCCAGTCAGAATCCCAGCCCTACCCACCAATCAGAGCCCGAGAACCAACAGCCAGTCAGAATCCCAGCCCTACCCACCAATCAGAGCCCGAGAACCAACAGCCAATCAGAATCCCAGCCCTACCCACCAATCAGAGCCCGAGAACGAACAGCCAATCAGAATCTCAGCCCTACCCGCCAATCAGAGCCCGAGAACCAACAGCCCAACAGCCAATCAGAATCCCAGCCCTATCCACCAATCACAGCCCGAGAACCAACAGCCAATCAGAATCCCAGCCCTACCCGCCATAACCACCAATCACAGCCCGAGAACCAACAGCCAATCAGAATCCCAGCCCTACCCACCAATCACAGCCCGAGAACCAACAGCCAATCAGAATCCCAGCCCTACCCACCAATCGGAGCCCGAGAACCAACAGCCAATCAGAATCCCAGCCCTAACCACCAATCGGAGCCCGAGAACTAACAGCAAATCAGAATCCCAGCCCTAACCACCAATTGGAGCCCGAGAACCAACAGCCAATCAGAATCCCAGCCCTAACCACGAATCGGAGCCCGAGAACCAACAGCCAATCAGAATCCCAGCCCTACCCACCAATCGGAGCCCGAGAACCAACAGCCACTCAGAATCCCAGCCCTACTCACCAATAGGAGCCCGAGAACCAACATCCAATCAGAATCCCAGCCCTACCCACCAATCAGAGCCCGAGAACCAACATCCAATCAGAATCCCAGCCCTACCCACCAATCAGAGCTCGAGAACCAAAAGCCAATCAGAATCCCAGCGCTTCACACCAATCCAATCAGAATCCCAGCCCTACCCACCAATCAGAGCCCGAGAACCAACAGCCAGTCAGAATCCCAGCCCTACCCACCAATCAGAGCCCGAGAACCAACAGCCAGTCAGAATCCCAGCCCTACCCACCAATCAGAGCCCGAGAACCAACAGCCAGTCAGAATCCCAGCCCTACCCACAAATCAGAGCCCGAGAACCAACAGCCAGTCAGAATCCCAGCCCTACCCACCAATCAGAGCCCGAGAACCAACAGCCAATCAGAATCCCAGCCCTACCCACCAATCACAGCCCGAGAACCAACAGCCAATCAGAGTCCCAGCCCTACCCACCAATCACAGCCCGAGAACCAACAGCCAATCAGAATCCCAGCCCTACCCGCCCTAACCACCAATCACAGCCCGAGAACCAACAGCCAATCAGAATCCCATCCCTAACCACCAATCACAGCCCGAGAACCAACAGCCAATCAGAATCCCAGCCCTACCCACCAATCGGAGCCCGAGAACCAACAGCCAATCAGAATCCCAGCCCTAACCACCAATCACAGCCCGAGAACCAACAGCCAGTCAGAATCCCAGCCCTACCCACCAATCGGAGCCCGAGAACCAACAGCCAGTCAGAATCCCAGCCCTACCCACCAATCGGAGCCCGAGAACCAACAGCCAGTCAGAATCCCAGCCCTACCCACCAATCGGAGCCCGAGAACCAACAGCCAGTCAGAATCCCAGCCCTACCCACCAATCGGAGCCCGAGAACCAACAGCCAGTCAGAATCCCAGCCCTACCCACCAATCAGAGCCCGAGAAGCAACAGCCAGTCAGACTCCCAGCCCTACCCACCAAGCCAGAGCCCGAGAACCAACAGCCAATCAGAATCCCAGCCCTACCCACCAATCAGAGCCCGAGAAACAACAGCCAATCAGAATCCCAGCCCTACCCACCAATCACAGCCCGAGAACCAACAGCCAATCAGAATCCCAGCCCTAACCACCAATCAGAGCCCGAAATCCAACAGCCAGTCAGAATCACAGCCCTACCCACCAATCAGAGCCCGAGAACCAACAGCCAGTCAGAATCACAGCCCTAACCACCAATCAGAGCCCGAGAACCAACAGCCAGTCAGAATCCCAGCCCTACCCACCAATCAGAGCCCGAGAACCAACAGCCAGTCAGAATCCCAGCCCTACCCACCAATCAGAGCCCGAGAACCAACAGCCAGTCAGAATCCCAGCCCTACCCACCAATCAGAGCCCGAGAACCAACAACCAGTCAGAATCCCAGCCCTAACCACCAATCAGAGCCCGAGAACCAACAGCCAGTCAGAATCCCAGCCCTAACCACCAATCAGAGCCCGAGAACCAACAGCCAATCAGAATCCCAGCCCGACCCACCAATCAGAGCCAGAGAACCAACAGCCAATCAGAATCCCAGCCCGACCCACCAATGAGAGCCCGAGAACCAACAGCCAATCAGAATCCCAGCCCTACCCACCAATCACAGCCCGAGAACCAACAGCCAATCAGAATCCCAGCCCTACCCACCAATCACAGCCCGAGAACCAACAGCCAATCAGAATCCCAGACCTAACCACCTATCACAGCCCGAGAACCAACAGCCAATCAGAATCCCGGCCCTAAACACCAATCACAGCCCGAGAACCAACAGCCAAACAGAATCCCAGCCCTACCCACCAATCACAGCCCGAGAACAAACAGCCAATCAGAATCCCAGCCCTAACCACCAATCACAGCCCGAGAACCAACAGCCAGTCAGAATCCCAGCCCTACACACCAATCACAGCCCGAGAACCAACAGCCAGTCAGAATCCCAGCCCTACCCACCAATCAGAGCCCGAGAACCAACAGCCAGTCAGAATCCCAGCCCTACCCACCAATCAGAGCCCGAGAACCAAGAGCCAGTCAGAATCCCAGCCCTACCCACCAATCAGAGCCCGAGAACCAACAGCCAATCAGAATCCCAGCCCTACCCACCAATCAGAGCCCGAGAACCAACAGCCAATCAGAATCCCAGCCCTACCCACCAATCAGAGCCCGAGAACCAACAGCCAATCAGAATCCCAGCCCTACCCACCAATCAGAGCCCGAGAACCAACAGCCAATCAGAATCCCAGCCCTACCCGCCCTAACCACCAATCACAGCCCGAGAACCAACAGCCAATCAGAATCCCAGCCCTAACCACCAATCAGAGCCCGAGAACCAACAGCCAGTCAGAATCCCAGCCCTACCAACCAATCAGAGCCCGAGAACCAACAGCCAGTCAGAATCCCAGCCCTACCCACCAATCAGAGCCCGAGAACCAACAGCCATTCAGAATCCCAGCCCTACCCACCAATCAGAGCCCGAGAACCAACAGTCAGTCAGAATCCCAGCCCTACCCATCAATCAGAGCCCGAGAACCAACAGCCAGTCAGAATCCCAGCCCTAACCACCAATCAGAGCCCGAGAACCAACAGCCAGTCAGAATTCCAGCCCTAACCACAAATCAGAGCCCGAAAACCAACAGCCAATCAGAATCCCAGCCCTACCCGCCCTAACCACAAATCACAGCCCGAGAACCAACAGCTAATCAGAATCCGAGCCCTAACCATCAATCAGAGCCCGAGAACCAACAGCCAGTCGGAATCCCAGCCCTACCCACCAATCAGAGCCCGAGAACCAACAGCCAGTCAGACTCCCAGACCTACCCACCAATCAGAGCCCGAGAAGCAACAGCCAGTCAGACTCCCAGCCCTACCCACCAATCGGAGCCCGAGAACCAACAGCCAGTCAGAATCCCTGCCCTAACCACCAATCGGAGCCCGAGAACCAACAGCCAGTCAGAATCCCAGCCCTAACCACCAATCGGAGCCCGAGAACCAACAGCCAGTCAGAATCCCAGCCCTACCCACCAATCGGAGCCCGAGAACCAACAGCCAGTCAGAATCCCAGCCCTACCCACCAATTGGAGCCCGAGAACCAACAGCCAGTCAGAATCCCAGCCCTACCCACCAATCGGAGCCCGAGAACCAACAGCCAGTCAGAATCCCAGCCCTACCCACCAATCGGAGCCCGAGAACCAACAGCCAGTCAGAATCCCAGCCCTACCCACCAATCAGAGACCGAGAAGCAACAGCCAGTCAGACTCCCAGCCCTACCCACCAATCAGAGCCCGAGAACCAACAGCCAATCAGAATCCCAGCCCTACCCACCAATCACAGCCCGAGAACCAACAGCCAGTCAGAATCCCAGCCCTACCCACCAATCAGAGCCCGAGAACCAACAGCCAGTCAGAATCCCAGCCCTACCCACCAATCAGAGCCCGAGAACCAACAGCCAGTCAGAATCACAGCCCTAACCACCAATCACAGCCCGAGAACCAACAGCCAGTCAGAATCCCAGCCCTACCCACCAATCGGAGCCCGAGAACCAACAGCCAATCAGAATCTCAGCCCTAACCACCAATCGGAGCCCGAGAACCAACAGCCAGTCAGAATCCCAGCCCTACCCATCAATCAGAGCCCGAGAACCAACAGCCAGTCAGAATCCCAGCCCTACCCACCAATCAGAGCCCGAGAACCAACAGCCAGTCAGAATCCCAGCCCTACCCACCAATCGAAGCTCGGGAACCAACAGCCAGTCAGAATCCCAGCCCTACCCACCAATCGGAGCCCGAGAACCATCAGCCAGTCAGAATCCCAGCCCTACCCACCAATCGGAGCCCGAGAACCAACAGTCAGTCAGAATCCCAGCCCTACCCACCAATCGGAGCCCGAGAACCAACAGCCAGTCAGAATCCCAGCCCTACCCACCAATAAGAGCACGAGAACCAACAGCCAGTCAGAATTCCAGCCCTAACCACCAATCAGAGCCCGAGAACCAACAGCCAATCAGAATCCCAGCCCTACCCGCCCTAACCACCAATCACAGCCAGAGAACCAACAGCTAATCAGAATCCCAGCCCTAACCATCAATCAGAGCCCGAGAACCAACAGCCAGTCGGAATCCCAGCCCAACCCACCAATCAGAGCCCGAGAACCAACAGCCAGTCGGAATCCCAGACCTACCCACCAATCAGAGCCCGAGAACCAACAGCCAGTCAGAATCCCAGCCCTACCCACCAATAGGAGCCCGAGAACCAACAGCCAATCAGAATCCCAGCCCTAACCACCAATCGGAGCCCGAGAACCAACAGCCAGTCAGAATCCCAGCCCTAACCACCAATCAGAGTCCGAGAACCAACAGCCAGTCAGAATCCCAGCCCTAACCACCAATCGGAGCCCGAGAACCAACAGCCAATCAGAATCCCAGCCCTAACCACCAATCGGAGCGCGAGAACCAACAACCAGTCAGAATCCCAGCCCTAACCACCAATCGGAGCCCGAGAACCAACAGCCAGTCAGAATCCCAGCCCTACCCACCAATCGGAGCCCGAGAACCAACAGCCAATCAGAATCCCAGCCCTACCCACCAATCGGAGCCCGAGAACCAACAACCAATCAGAATCCCAGCCCTACCCACCAATCGGAGCCCGAGAACCAACAGCCAATCAGAATCCCAGCCCTACCCACCAATCGGAGCCCGAGAACCAACATCCAATCAGAATCCCAGCCCTACCCACCACTCAGAGCTCGAGAACCAACAGCCAATCAGAATCCCAGCCCTAACCACCAATCAGAGCCCGAGATCCAACAGCCAGTCAGAATCACAGCCCTACCCACCAATCAGAGCCCGAGAACCAACAGCCAGTCAGAATCCCAGCCCTACCCACCAATCAGAGCCCGAGAACCAACATCCAATCAGAATCCCAGCCCTACCCACCAATCAGAGCCCGAGAACCAACATCCAATCAGAATCCCAGCCCTACCCACCACTCAGAGCTCGAGAACCAACAGCCAATCAGAATCCCAGCCCTTCCCACCAATCCAATCAGAATCCCAGCCCTACTCACCAATCAGAGCCCGAGAACCAACAGCCAGTCAGAATCCCAGCCCTACCCACCAATCAGAGCCCGAGAACCAACAGCCAATCAGAATCCCAGCCCTACCCACCAATCACAGCCCGAGAACCAACAGCCAATCAGAGTCCCAGCCCTACCCACCAATCACAGCCCGAAAACCAACAGCCAATCAGAATCGCAGCCCTACCCGCCCTAACCACCAATCACAGCCCGAGAACCAACAGCCAATCAGAATCACATCCCTACCCACCAATCACAGCCCGAGAACCAACAGCCAATCAGAATCCCAGCCCTACCCGCCCTAACCACCAATCACAGCCTGAGAACCAACAGCCAATCAGAATCCCATCCCTAACCACCAATCACAGCCCGAGAACCAACAGCCAGTCAGAATCCCAGCCCTACCCACCAATCGGAGCCCGAGAACCAACAGCCAGTCAGAATCCCAGCCCTACCCACCAATCGGAGCCCGAGAACCAACAGCCAGTCAGAATCCCAGCACTACCCACCAATCGGAGCCCGAGAACCAACAGCCAGTCAGAATCCCAGCCCTACCCACCAATCGGAGCCCGAGAACCAACAGCCAGTCAGAATCCCAGCCCTACCCACCAATCGGAGCCCGAGAAGCAACAGCCAGTCAGACTCCCAGCCCTAACCACCAATCAGAGCCCGAGAACCAACAGCCAATCAGAATCCCAGCCCTACCCACCAATCAGAGCCCGAGAACCAACAGCCAATCAGAATCCCAGCCCTACCCACCAATCACAGCCCGAGAACCAACAGCCAATCAGAATCACAGCCCTAACCACCAATCAGAGCCCGAGATCCAACAGCCAGTCAGAATCACAGCCCTACCCACCAATCAGAGCCCGAGAACCAACAGCCAGTCAGAATCACAGCCCTAACCACCAATCACACCTGAGAACCAACAGCCAGTCAGAATCCCAGCCCTACCCACCAATCGGAGCCCGAGAACCAACAGCCAGTCAGAATCCCAGCCCTAACCACCAATCGGAGCCCGAGAACCAACAGCCAGTCAGAATCCCAGCCCTACCCATCAATCAGAGCCCGAGAACCAACAGCCAGTCAGAATCCCAGCCCTACCCACCAATCAGAGCCCGAGAACCAACAGCCAGTCAGAATCCCAGCCCTACCCACCAATCGAAGCCCGGGAACCAACAGCCAGTCAGAATCCCAGCCCTACCCACCAATCGGAGCCCGAGAACCAACAGCCAGTCAGAATCCCAGCCCTACCCACCAATCAGAGCACGAGAACCAACAGCCAGTCAGAATCCCAGCCCTACCCATCAATCAGAGCCCGAGAACCAACAGCCAGTCAGAATCCCAGCCCTAACCACCAATCAGAGCCCGAGAACCAACAGCCAGTCAGAATTCCAGCCCTAACCACCAATCAGAGCCCGAGAACCAACAGCCAATCAGAATCCCAGCCCTACCCGCCCTAACCACCCATCACAGCCCGAGAACCAACAGCTAATCAGAATTCCAGCCCTTACCACCAATCAGAGATCGAGAACCAACAGCCAGTAGGAATCCCAGCCCTACCCACCAATCAGAGCTCGAGAACCCACAGCCAATCAGAATCCCAGCCCTACCCACCAATCGGAGCCCGAGAACCAACGGCCAGTCGGAATCCCAGCCCTACCCACCAATCAGAGCCCGAGAACCAACAGCCAGTCAGAATCCCAGCCCTACCCACCAATCAGAGCCCGAGAACCAACAGCCAGTCAGAATCTCAGCCCTACCCACCAATCAGAGCCCGAGAACCAACAGCCAGTCAGAATCCCAGCCCTACCCACCAATCAGAGCCCGAGAACCAAGAGCCAGTCAGAATCCCAGCCCTACCCACCAATCAGAGCCCGAGAACCAAGAGCCAGTCAGAATCCAAGCCCTAACCACCAATCAGAGCCCGAGGGCCAAGAGCCAGTCAGAATCCCAGCCCTACCCACCAATCAGAGCCCGAGAACCAAGAGCCAGTCAGAATCCCAGCCCTACCCACCAATCAGAGCCCGAGAACCAAGAGCCAGTCAGAATCCCAGCCCTACCCACCAATCAGAGCCCGAGAACCAAGAGCCAGTCAGAATCCCAGCCCTACCCACCAATCAGAGCCCGAGAACCAACAGCCAGTCAGAATCCCAGCCCTACCCACCAATCAGAGCCCGAGAACCAACAGCCAATCAGAATCCCAGCCCTACCCACCAATCAGAGCCCGAGAACGAACAGCCAATCAGAATCTCAGCCCTACCCGCCAATCAGAGCCCGAGAACCAACAGCCAATCAGAATCCCAGCCCTAACCACCAATCGGAGCCCGAGAACTAACAGCCAATCAGAATCCCAGCCCTAACCACCAATCGGAGCCCGAGAACCAACAGCCAATCAGAATCCCAGCCCTAACCACGAATCGGAGCCCGAGAACCAACAGCCAATCAGAATCCCAGCCCTACCCACCAATCGGAGCCCGAGAACCAACAGCCACTCAGAATCCCAGCCCTACCCACCAATAGGAGCCCGAGAACCAACATCCAATCAGAATCCCAGCCCTACCCACCAATCAGAGCCCGAGAACCAACATCCAATCAGAATCCCAGCCCTACCCACCAATCAGAGCTCGAGAACCAAAAGCCAATCAGAATCCCAGCGCTTCACAACAATCCAATCAGAATCCCAGCCCTACCCACCAATCAGAGCCCGAGAACCAACAGCCAGTCAGAATCCCAGCCCTACCCACCAATCAGAGCCCGAGAACCAACAGCCAGTCAGAATCCCAGCCCTACCCACCAATCAGAGCCCGAGAACCAACAGCCAGTCAGAATCCCAGCCCTACCCACCAATCAGAGCCCGAGAACCAACAGCCAGTCAGAATCCCAGCCCTACCCACCAATCAGAGCCCGAGAACCAACAGCCAATCAGAATCCCAGCCCTACCCACCAATCACAGCCCGAGAACCAACAGCCAATCAGAGTCCCAGCCCTACCCACCAATCACAGCCCGAGAACCAACAGCCAATCAGAATCCCAGCCCTACCCGCCCTAACCACCAATCACAGCCCGAGAACCAACAGCCAATCAGAATCCCATCCCTAACCACCAATCACAGCCCGAGAACCAACAGCCAATCAGAATCCCAGCCCTACCCACCAATCGGAGCCCGAGAACCAACAGCCAATCAGAATCCCAGCCCTAACCACCAATCACAGCCCGAGAACCAACAGCCAGTCGGAATCCCAGCCCTACCCACCAATCGGAGCCCGAGAACCAACAGCCAGTCAGAATCCCAGCCCTACCCACCAATCGGAGCCCGAGAACCAACAGCCAGTCAGAATCCCAGCCCTACCCACCAATCGGAGCCCGAGAACCAACAGCCAGTCAGAATCCCAGCCCTACCCACCAATCGGAGCCCGAGAACCAACAGCCAGTCAGAATCCCAGCCCTACCCACCAATCGGAGCCCGAGAACCAACAGCCAGTCAGAATCCCAGCCCTACCCACCAATCGGAGTCCGAGAACCAACAGCCAGTCAGAATCCCAGCCCTACCCACCAATCAGAGCCCGAGAAGCAACAGCCAGTCAGACTCCCAGCCCTACCCACCAAGCCAGAGCCCGAGAACCAACAGCCAATCAGAATCCCAGCCCTACCCACCAATCAGAGCCCGAGAACCAACAGCCAATCAGAATCCCAGCCCTACCCACCAATCACAGCCCGAGAACCAACAGCCAATCAGAATCCCAGCCCTAACCACCAATCAGAGCCCGAAATCCAACAGCCAGTCAGAATCACAGCCCTACCCACCAATCAGAGCCCGAGAACCAACAGCCAGTCAGAATCACAGCCCTAACCACCAATTACAGCCCGAGAACCAACAGCCAGTCAGAATCCCAGCCCTACCCACCAATCAGAGCCCGAGAACCAACAGCCAGTCAGAAACCCAGCCCTACCCACCAATCAGAGCCCGAGAACCAACAGCCAGTCAGAATCCCAGCCCTACCCACCAATCAGAGCCCTAGAACCAACAGCCAATCAGAATCCCAGCCCTAGCCGCCCTAACCACCAATCACAGCCCGAGAACCAACAGCCAATCAGAATCCCAGCCCTAACCACCAATCAGAGCCCGAGAACCAACAGCCAGTGAGAATCCCAGTCCTACCCACCAATCAGAGCCCGAGAACCAACAGCCAGTCAGAATCCCAGCCCTACCCACCAATCAGAGCCCGAGAACCAACAGCCAGTCAGAATGCCAGCCCTACCCACCAATCAGAGCCCGAGAACCAACAGCCAGTCAAAATCCCAGCCCTACCCACCAATCAGAGCCCGAGAACCAACAACCAGTCAGAATCCCAGCCCTAACCACCAATCAGAGCCCAAGAACCAACAGCCAGTCAGAATCCCAGCCCTAACCACCAATCAGAGCCCGAGAACCAACAGCCAATCAGAATCCCAGCCCGAACCACCAATCAGAGCCAGAGAACCAACAGCCAATCAGAATCCCAGCCCGACCCACCAATCAGAGCCCGAGAACCAACAGCCAATCAGAATCCCAGCCCTACCACCAATCACAGCCCAAGAACCAACAGCCAATCAGAATCCCAGCCCTACCCACCAATCACAGCCCGAGAACCAACAGCCAATCAGAATCCCAGACCTAACCACCTATCACAGCCCGAGAACCAACAGCCAATCAGAATCCCAGCCCTAAACACCAATCACAGCCCGAGAACCAACAGCCAATCAGAATCCCGGCCCTACCCACCAATCACAGCACGAGAACCAACAGCCAATCAGAATCCCAGCCCTACCCACCAATCACAGCACGAGAACCAACATCCAATCAGAATCCCAGCCCTACCCACCAATCACAGCACGAGAACCAGCAGCCAGTCAGAATCCCAGCCCTACCCACCAATCACAGCCCGAGAACCCACCAATCAGAGCCCGAGAACCAACAGCCAATCAGAATCCCAGCTCTACCCACCAATCAGAGCCCAAGAACCAACAGCCAATCAGAATCCCAGCCCTACCCATCAATCAGAGCCCGAGAACCAACAGCCAATCAGAATCCCAGCCCTAACCACCAATCACAGCCCGAGAACCAACAGCCAATCAGAATCCCAGCCCTACCCACCAATCACAGCCCGAGAACCAACAGCCAATCAGAATCCCAGCCCTAACCACCAATCACAGCCCGAGAACCAACAGCCAATCAGAATCCCAGCCCTACACACCAATCACAGCCCGAGAACCAACAGCCAGTCAGAATCCCAGCCCTAACCACCAATCAGAGCCCGAGAACCAACAGCCAGTCAGAATCCCAGCCCTACCCACCAATCAGAGCCCGAGAACCAACAGCCAGTCAGAATCCCAGCACTACCCACCAATCAGAGCCCGAGAACCAACAGCCAGTCAGAATCCCAGCCCTACCCACCAATCAGAGCCCGAGAACCAACAGCCAATCAGAATCCCACCGCTACCCACCAATCAGAGCCCGAGAACCAACAGCCAATCAGAATCCCAGCCCTACCCACCAATCAGAGCCCGAGAACCAACAGCCAATCAGAATCCCAGCCCTACCCGCCCTAACCACCAATCACAGCCCGAGAACCAACAACCAATCAGAATCCCAGCCCTAACCACCAATCAGAGCCCGAGAACCAACAGCCAATCAGAATCCCAGCCCTACCCACCAATCACAGCCCAAGAACCAACAGCCAATCAGAATCCCAGCCCTACCCACCAATCACAGCCCGAGAACCAACAGCCAATCAGAATCCCAGCCCTACCCACCAATCACAGCCCGAGAACCAACAGCCAATCAGAATCCCAGCGCAAACCCCCAATCGGAGCCCGAGAACCAACAGCCAATCAGAATCCCAGCCCTAACCACCAATCGGAGCCCGAGAACCAACAGCCAATCAGAATCCCAGCCCTAACCACCAATCGGAGCCCGAGAACCAACAGCCAATCAGAATCCCAGCCCTAACCACCAATCGGAGCCCGAGAACCAACAGCCAATCAGAATCCCAGCCCTACCCACCAATCGGAGCCCGAGAACCAACATCCAGTCAGAATCCCAGCCCTACCCACCAATCGGAGCCCGAGAACCAACAGCCAGTCAGAATCCCAGCCCTACCCACCAATCGGAGCCCGAGAACCAACAGCCAGTCAGAATCCCAGCCCTACCCACCAATCGGAGCCCGAGAACCAACAGCCAGTCAGAATCCCAGCCCTACCCACCAATTGGAGCCCGAGAACCAACAGCCAGCCAGAATCCCAGCCCTACCCACCAATCGGAGCCCGAGAACCAACAGCCAGTCAGAATCACAGCCCTACCCACCAATCGGAGCCCGAGAACCAACAGCCAGTCAGAATCACAGCCCTACCCACCAATCGGAGCCCGAGAACCAACAGCCAGTCAGAATCCCAGCCCTACCCACCAATCACAGCCCGAGAACCAACAGCCAATCAGAATCACAGCCCTAACCACCAATCAGAGCCCGAAATCCAACAGCCAGTCAGAATCACAGCCCTACCCACCAATCAGAGCCCGAGAACCAACAGCCAGTCAGAATCACAGCCCTAACCACCAATTACAGCCCGAGAACCAACAGCCAGTCAGAATCCCAGCCCTACCCACCAATCAGAGCCCGAGAACCAACAGCCAGTCAGAAACCCATCCCTACCCACCAATCAGAGCCCGAGAACCAACAGCCAGTCAGAATCCCAGCCCTACCCACCAATCAGAGCCCTAGAACCAACAGCCAATCAGAATCCCAGCCCTAGCCGCCCTAACCACCAATCACAGCCCGAGAACCAACAGCCAATCAGAATCCCAGCCCTAACCACCAATCAGAGCCCGAGAACCAACAGCCAGCCAGAATCCCAGTCCTACCCACCAATCAGAGCCCGAGAACCAACAGCCAGTCAGAATCCCAGCCCTACCCACCAATCAGAGCCCGAGAACCAACAGCCAGTCAGAATCCCAGCCCTACCCACCAATCAGAGCCCGAGAACCAACAGCCAGTCAGAATGCCAGCCCTACCCACCAATCAGAGCCCGAGAACCAACAGCCAGTCAAAATCCCAGCCCTACCCACCAATCAGAGCCCGAGAACCAACAACCAGTCAGAATCCCAGCCCTAACCACCAATCAGAGCCCAAGAACCAACAGCCAGTCAGAATCCCAGCCCTAACCACCAATCAGAGCCCGAGAACCAACAGCCAATCAGAATCCCAGCCCGAACCACCAATCAGAGCCAGAGAACCAACAGCCAATCAGAATCCCAGCCCGACCCACCAATCAGAGCCCGAGAACCAACAGCCAATCAGAATCCCAGCCCTACCACCAATCACAGCCCAAGAACCAACAGCCAATCAGAATCCCAGCCCTACCCACCAATCACAGCCCGAGAACCAACAGCCAATCAGAATCCCAGACCTAACCACCTATCACAGCCCGAGAACCAACAGCCAATCAGAATCCCAGCCCTAAACACCAATCACAGCCCGAAAACCAACAGCCAATCAGAATCCCGGCCCTACCCACCAATCACAGCACGAGAACCAACAGGCAATCAGAATCCCAGCCCTACCCACCAATCACAGCACGAGAACCAGCAGCCAGTCAGAATCCCAGCCCTACCCACCAATCACAGCCCGAGAACCCACCAATCAGAGCCCGAGAACCAACAGCCAATCAGAATCCCAGCTCTACCCACCAATCAGAGCCCAAGAACCAACAGCCAATCAGAATCCCAGCCCTACCCATCAATCAGAGCCCGAGAACCAACAGCCAATCAGAATCCCAGCCCTAACCACCAATCACAGCCCGAGAACCAACAGCCAATCAGAATCCCAGCCCTACCCACCAATCACAGCCCGAGAACCAACAGCCAATCAGAATCCCAGCCCTAACCACCAATCACAGCCCGAGAACCAACAGCCAATCAGAATCCCAGCCCTACACACCAATCACAGCCCGAGAACCAACAGCCAGTCAGAATCCCAGCCCTAACCACCAATCAGAGCCCGAGAACCAACAGCCAGTCAGAATCCCAGCCCTACCCACCAATCAGAGCCCGAGAACCAACAGCCAGTCAGAATCCCAGCACTACCCACCAATCAGAGCCCGAGAACCAACAGCCAGTCAGAATCCCAGCCCTACCCACCAATCAGAGCCCGAGAACCAACAGCCAATCAGAATCCCAGCCCTACCCACCAATCAGAGCCCGAGAACCAACAGCCAATCAGAATCCCAGCCCTACCCACCAATCAGAGCCCGAGAACCAACAGCCAATCAGAATCCCAGCCCTACCCACCAATCAGAGCCCGAGAACCAACAGCCAATCAGAATCCCAGCCCTACCCGCCCTAACCACCAATCACAGCCCGAGAACCAACAACCAATCAGAATCCCAGCCCTAACCACCAATCAGAGCCCGAGAACCAACAGCCAGTCAGAAACCCAGCCCTACCCACCAATCAGAGCCCGAGAACCAACAGCCAGTCAGAATCACAGCCCTACCCACCAATCGGAGCCCGAGAACCAACAGCCAGTCAGAATCACAGCCCTACCCACCAATCGGAGCCCGAGAACCAACAGCCAGTCAGAATCCCAGCCCTACCCACCAATCAGAGCCCGAGATCCAACAGCCAGTCAGAATCCCAGCCCTACCCACCAATCAGAGCCCGAGAACCAACAGCCAGTCAGAATCACAGCCCTACCCACCAATCAGAGCCCGAGAACCAACAGCCAGTCAGAATCCCAGCCCTACCCACCAATCAGAGCCCGAGAACCAACAGCCAGTCAGAAACCCAGCCCTACCCACCAATCAGAGCCCGAGAACCAACAGCCAGTCAGAATCCCAGCCCTACCCACCAATCAGAGCCCGAGAACCAACAGCCAATCAGAATCCCAGCCCTACCCGCCCTAACCACCAATCACAGCCCGAGAACCAACAGCCAGTCAGAATCCCAGCCCTAACCATCAATCAGAGCCCGAGAACCAACAGCCAGTCAGAATCCCAGCCCTACCCACCAATCAGAGCCCGAGAACCAACAGCCAGTCAGAATCCCAGCCCTACCCACCAATCAGAGCCCGAGAACCAACAGCCAGTCAGAATCCCAGCCCTACCCACCAATCAGAGCCCGAGAACCAACAGCCAGTCAGAATCCCAGCCCTACCCACCAATCAGAGCCCGAGAACCAACAGCCAGTCAGAATCCCAGCCCTAACCACCAATCAGAGCCTGCGAACCAACAGCCAGTCAGAATCCCAGCCCTAACCACCAATCAGAGCCCGAGAACCAACAGCCAATCAGAATCCCAGCCCGACCCACCAATCAGAGCCAGAGAACCAACAGCCAATCAGAATCCCAGCCCGACCCACCAATCAGAGCCCGAGAACCAACAGCCAATCAGAATCCCAGCCCTACCCACCAATCACAGCCCGAGAACCAACAGCCAATCAGAATCCCAGCCCTACCCACCAATCACAGCCCGAAAACCAACAGCCTATCAGAATCCCAGACCTAACCACCTATCACAGCCCGACAACCAACAGCCAATCAGAATCCCAGCCCTAAACACCAATCACAGCCCGAGAACCAACAGCCTATCAGAATCCCGGCCCTACCCACCAATCACAGCACGAGAACCAACAGCCAATCAGAATCCCAGCCCTACCCACCAATCACAGCACGAGAACCAACAGCCAATCAGAATCCCAGCCCTACCCACCAATCACAGCACGAGAACCAGCAGCCAGTCAGAATCCCAGCCCTACCCACCAATCACAGCCCGAGAACCCACCAATCAGAGCCTGAGAACCAACAGCCAATCAGAATCCCAGCCCTACCCACCAATCAGAGCACAAGAACCAACAGCCAATCAGAATCCCAGCCCTACCCATCAATCAGAGCCCGAGAACCAACAGCCAATCAGAATCCCAGCCCTAACCACCAATCACAGCCCGAGAACCAACAGCCAATCAGAATCCCAGCCGTACCCACCAATCACAGCCCGAGAACCAACAGTCAATCAGAATCCCAGCCCTACCCACAATCACAGCCCGAGAAAAAACAACAGCCAATCAGAATCCCAGCCCTAACCACCAATCACAGCCCGAGAACCAACAGCCAATCAGAATCCCAGCCCTACCCACCAATCACAGCCCGAGAACCAACAGCCAGTCAGAATCCCAGCCCTAACCACCAATCGGAGCCCGAGAACCAACAGCCAGTCAGAATCCCAGCCCTACCCACCAATCGGAGCCCGAGAACCAACAGCCAGTCAGAATCCCAGCCCTACCTACCAATCGGAGCCCGAGAACCAACAGCCAGTCAGAATCCCAGCCCTACCCACCAATCGAAGCCCGGGAACCAACAGCCAGTCAGAATCCCAGCCCTACCCACCAATCGGAGCCCGAGAACCAACAGCCAGTCAGAATCCCAGCCCTACCCACCAATCAGAGCCAGAGAACCAACAGCCAGTCAGAATCCCAGCCCTACCCACCAATCAGAGCCCGAGAACCAACAGCCAGTCAGAATCCCAGGCCTACCCATCAATCAGAGCCCGAGAACCAACAGCCAGTCAGAATCCAAGCCGTAACCACCAATCAGAGCCCGAGAACCAACAGCCAGTCAGAATTCCAGCCCTAACCACCAATCAGAGCCCGAGAACCAACAGCCAATCAGAATCCCAGCCCTACCCGCCCTAACCACCAATCACAGCCCGAGAACCAACAGCTAATCAGAATCCCAGCCCTAACCACCAATCAGAGCCCGAGAACCAACAGCCAGTCGGAATCCCAGCCCTACCCACCAATCAGAGCCCGAGAACCAACAGCCAGTCGGAATCCCAGCCCTACCCACCAATCAGAGCCCGAGAACCAACAGCCAGTCGGAATCCCAGCCCTACCCACCAATCAGAGCCCGAGAACCAACAGCCAGTCAGAATCCCAGCCCTACCCACCAATCAGAGCCCGAGAACCAACAGCCAGTCAGAATCCCAGCCCTACCCACCAATCAGAGCCCGAGAACCAACAGCCAGTCAGAATCCCAGCCCTACCCACCAATCAGAGCCCGAGAACCAAGAGCCAGTCAGAATCCCAGCCCTAACCACCAATCAGAGCCCGATAACCAAGAGCCAGTCAGAATCCAAGCCCTAACCACCAATCAGAGCCCGAGAACCAAGAGCCAGTCACAATCCCGGCCCTACCCACCAATCAGAGCCCGAGAACCAAGAGCCAGTCAGAATCCCAGCCCTTCCAACCAATCAGAGCCCGAGAACCAAGAGCCAGTCAGAATCCCAGCCCTACCCACCAATCAGAGCCCGAGAACCAAGAGCCAGTCAGAATCCCAGCCCTACCCACCAATCAGAGCCCGAGAACCAACAGCCAGTCAGAATCCCAGCCCTACCCACCAATCAGAGCCCGAGAACCAACAGCCAGTCAGAATCCCAGCCCTACCCACCAATCAGAGCCCGAGAACCAATAGCCAATCAGAATCCCAGCCCTACCCACCAATCAGAGCCCGAGAACAAACAGCCAATCAGAATCCCAGCCCTACCCGCCAATCAGAGCCCGAGAACCAACAGCCCAACAGCCAATCAGAATCCCAGCCCTATCCACCAATCACAGCCCGAGAACCAACATCCAATCAGAATCCCAGCCCTACCCGCCATAACCACCAATCACAGCCCGAGAACCAACAGCAAATCAGAATCCCATCCCTACCCACCAATCGGAGCCCGAGAACCAACAGCCAATCAGAATCCCAGCCCTAACCACCAATCGGAGCGCGAGAACCAACAGCCAATCAGAATCCCAGCCCTAACCACCAATCGGAGCCCGAGAACCAACAGCCAATCAGAATCCCAGCCCTACCCACCAATCGGAGCCCGAGAACCAACAGCCAGTAAGAATCCCACCCCTACCCACCAATAGGAGCCCGAGAACCAACAGCCAGACAGAATCCCAGCCCTAACCACCAATCGGAGCCCGAGAACCAACAGCCAGTCAGAATCCCAGCCCTAACCACCAATCGGAGCCCGAGAACCAACAGCCAATCGGAATCCCAGCCCTAACCACCTATCAGAGCCCGAGAACCAACAGCCAGTCGGAATCCCAGCCCTACCCACCAATCAGAGCCCGAGAACCAACAGCCAGTCGGAATCACAGCCCTACCCACCAATCAGAGCCCGAGAACCAACAGCCAGTCGGAATCCCAGCCCTGCCCACCAATCAGAGCCCGAGAACCAACAGCCAGTCGGAATC
The DNA here is from genome assembly GCF_031143425.1 of Pleurodeles waltl. Lineage (NCBI taxonomy): Eukaryota > Metazoa > Chordata > Amphibia > Caudata > Salamandridae > Pleurodeles > Pleurodeles waltl. The sequence continues at coordinate 24,989 of NW_027149929.1, forward strand.
CCAGCCCTACCCACCAATCAGAGCCCGAGAACCAACAGCCAGTCGGAATCCCAGCCCTACCCACCAATCAGAGCCCGAGAACAAACAGCCAGTCGGAATCCCAGCCCTACCCACCAATCAGAACCCGAGAACCAACAGCCAGTCGGAATCCCAGCCCTACCCACCAATCAGAGCCCGAGAACCAACAGCCAGTCGGAATCCCAGCCCTACCCACCAATCAGAGCCCGAGAACCAACAGCCAGTCAGAATCCCAGCCCTACCCACCAATCTGGCTCTTGGTTCTGGGGCTCTGATTGGTGGGTAGGGCTGGGATTCTGACTGGCTCTTGGTTCTCGGGCTCTGTCAGAATCCCAGCCCTACCCACCAATCAGAGCCCGAGAACCAACAGCCAGTCAGAATCCCAGCCCTACCCACCAATCAGAGCCCGAGAACCAACAGCCAGTCAGAATCACAGCCCTACCCACCAATCAGAGCGCGAGAACCAACAGCCAGTCAGAATCCCAGCCCTAATCACCAATCAGAGCCCGAGAACCAACAGCCAGTCAGAATCCCAGCCCTACCCACCAATCAGAGCCCGAGAACCAACTGCCAGTCAGAATCCCAGCCCTACCCACCAATCAGAGCCGGAGAACCAACAGCCAGTCAGAATCCCAGCCCTACCCACCAATCAGAGCCCGAGAAGCAACAGCCAGTCAGAATCCCAGCCCTACCCACCAATCAGAGCCCGAGAACCAACAGCCAGTCAGCATCCCAGCCCTACCCACCAATCAGAGCCCGAGAACCAACAGCCAGTCAGAATCCCAGCCCTTCCCGCCAATCAGAGCCCGAGAACCAACAGCCAATCAGAATCCCAGCCCTACCCACCAATCAGAGCCCGAGAACCAACAGCCAATCAGAATCCCAGCCCTACCCGCCAATCAGAGCCCGAGAACCAACAGCCCAACAGCCAATCAGAATCCTAGCCCTATCCACCAATCACAGCCCGAGAACCAACAGCCAATCAGAATCCCACCCCTACCCGCCATAACCACCAATCACAGCCCGAGAACCAACAGCCAATCAGAATCCCAGCCCTACCCATCAATCACAGCCCGAGAACCAACAGCCAATCAGAATCCCAGCCCTAACCACCAATCACAGCCCAAGAACCAACAGCCAATCAGAATCCCAGCCCTAACCACCAATCGGAGCCCGAGAACCAACAGCCAATCAGAATCCCAGCCCTAACCACCAATCGGAGCCCGAGAACCAACAGCCAGTCAGAATCCCAGCCCTACCCACCAATCAGAGCCCGAGAACCAACAGCCAGTCAGAATCCCAGCCCTACCCACCAATCAGAGCCCGAGAACCAACAGCCAATCAGAATCCCAGCCCTACCCACCAATCACAGCCCGAGAACCAACAGCCAATCAGAGTCCCAGCCCTACCCACCAATCACAGCCCGAGAACCAACAGCCAATCAGAATCCCAGCCCTACCCGCCCTAACCACCAATCACAGCCCGAGAACCAACAGCCAATCAGAATCCCATCCCTAACCACCAATCACAGCCCGAGAACCAACAGCCAATCAGAATCCCAGCTCTACCCACCAATCGGAGCCCGAGAACCAACAGCCAATCAGAATCCCAGCCCTAACCACCAATCACAGCCCGAGAACCAACAGCCAGTCGGAATCCCAGCCCTACCCACCAATCGGAGCCCGAGAACCAACAGCCAGTCAGAATCCCAGCCCTACCCACCAATCGGAGCCCGAGAACCAACAGCCAGTCAGAATCCCAGCCCTACCCACCAATCGGAGCCCGAGAACCAACAGCCAGTCAGAATCCCAGCCCTACCCACCAATCGGAGCCCGAGAACCAACAGCCAGTCAGAATCCCAGCCCTACCCACCAATCGGAGCCCGAGAACCAACAGCCAGTCAGAATCCCAGCCCTACCCACCAATCGGAGTCCGAGAACCAACAGCCAGTCAGAATCCCAGCCCTACCCACCAATCAGAGCCCGAGAAGCAACAGCCAGTCAGACTCCCAGCCCTACCCACCAAGCCAGAGCCCGAGAACCAACAGCCAATCAGAATCCCAGCCCTACCCACCAATCAGAGCCCGAGAACCAACAGCCAATCAGAATCCCAGCCCTACCCACCAATCACAGCCCGAGAACCAACAGCCAATCAGAATCCCAGCCCTAACCACCAATCAGAGCCCGAAATCCAACAGCCAGTCAGAATCACAGCCCTACCCACCAATCAGAGCCCAAGAACCAACAGCCAGTCAGAATCACAGCCCTAACCACCAATTACAGCCCGAGAACCAACAGCCAGTCAGAATCCCAGCCCTACCCACCAATCAGAGCCCGAGAACCAACAGCCAGTCAGAAACCCAGCCCTACCCACCAATCAGAGCCCGAGAACCAACAGCCAGTCAGAATCCCAGCCCTACCCACCAATCAGAGCCCTAGAACCAACAGCCAATCAGAATCCCAGCCCTAGCCGCCCTAACCACCAATCACAGCCCGAGAACCAACAGCCAATCAGAATCCCAGCCCTAACCACCAATCAGAGCCCGAGAACCAACAGCCAGTCAGAATCCCAGTCCTACCCACCAATCAGAGCCCGAGAACCAACAGCCAGTCAGAATCCCAGCCCTACCCACCAATCAGAGCCCGAGAACCAACAGCCAGTCAGAATCCCAGCCCTACCCACCAATCAGAGCCCGAGAACCAACAGCCAGTCAGAATGCCAGCCCTACCCACCAATCAGAGCCCGAGAACCAACAGCCAGTCAAAATCCCAGCCCTACCCACCAATCAGAGCCCGAGAACCAACAACCAGTCAGAATCCCAGCCCTAACCACCAATCAGACCCCAAGAACCAACAGCCAGTCAGAATCCCAGCCCTAACCACCAATCAGAGCCCGAGAACCAACAGCCAATCAGAATCCCAGCCCGAACCACCACTCAGAGCCAGAGAACCAACAGCCAATCAGAATCCCAGCCCTTCCACCAATCACAGCCCAAGAACCAACAGCCAATCAGAATCCCAGCCCTACCCACCAATCACAGCCCGAGAACCAACAGCCAATCAGAATCCCAGACCTAACCACCTATCACAGCCCGAGAACCAACAGCCAATCAGAATCCCAGCCCTAAACACCAATCACAGCCCGAGAACCAACAGCCAATCAGAATCCCGGCCCTACCCACCAATCACAGCACGAGAACCAACAGCCAATCAGAATCCCAGCCCTACCCACCAATCACAGCACGAGAACCAACAGCCAATCAGAATCCCAGCCCTACCCACCAATCACAGCACGAGAACCAGCAGCCAGTCAGAATCCCAGCCCTACCCACCAATCACAGCCCGAGAACCCACCAATCAGAGCCCGAGAACCAACAGCCAATCAGAATCCCAGCTCTACCCACCAATCAGAGCCCGAGAACCAACAGCCAATCAGAATCCCAGCCCTACCCATCAATCAGAGCCCGAGAACCAACAGCCAATCAGAATCCCAGCCCTAACCACCAATCACAGCCCGAGAACCAACAGCCAATCAGAATCCCAGCCCTACCCACCAATCACAGCCCGAGAACCAACAGCCAATCAGAATCCCAGCCCTAACCACCAATCACAGCCCGAGAACCAACAGCCAATCAGAATCCCAGCCCTACACACCAATCACAGCCCGAGAACCAACAGCCAGTCAGAATCCCAGCCCTAACCACCAATCAGAGCCCGAGAACCAACAGCCAGTCAGAATCCCAGCCCTACCCACCAATCAGAGCCCGAGAACCAACAGCCAGTCAGAATCCCAGCACTACCCACCAATCAGAGCCCGAGAACCAACAGCCAGTCAGAATCCCAGCCCTACCCACCAATCAGAGCCCGAGAACCAACAGCCAATCAGAATCCCAGCCCTACCCACCAATCAGAGCCCGAGAACCAACAGCCAATCAGAATCCCAGCCCTACCCACCAATCAGAGCCCGAGAACCAACAGCCAATCAGAATCCCAGCCCTACCCACCAATCAGAGCCCGAGAACCAACAGCCAATCAGAATCCCAGCCCTACCCGCCCTAACCACCAATCACAGCCCGAGAACCAACAACCAATCAGAATCCCAGCCCTAACCACCAATCAGAGCCCAAGAACCAACAGCCAATCAGAATCCCAGCCCTACCCACCAATCACAGCCCAAGAACCAACAGCCAATCAGAATCCCAGCCCTACCCCCCAATCACAGCCCGAGAACCAACAGCCAATCAGAATCCCAGCCCTACCCACCAATCACAGCCCGAGAACCAACAGCCAATCAGAATCCCAGCGCAAACCCCCAATCGGAGCCCGAGAACCAACAGCCAATCAGAATCCCAGCCCTAACCACCAATCGGAGCCCGAGAACCAACAGCCAATCAGAATCCCAGCCCTAACCACCAATCGGAGCCCGAGAACCAACAGCCAGTCAGAATCCCAGCCCTACCCACCAATCGGAGCCCGAGAACCAACAGCCAGTCAGAATCCCAGCCCTACCCACCAATCGGAGCCCGAGAACCAACAGCCAGTCAGAATCCCAGCCCTACCCACCAATCGGAGCCCGAGAACCAACAGCCAGTCAGAATCCCAGCCCTACCCACCAATCGGAGCCCGAGAACCAACAGCCAGCCAGAATCACAGCCCTACCCACCAATCGGAGCCCGAGAACCAACAGCCTGTCAGAATCACAGCCCTACCCACCAATCGGAGCCCGAGAACCAACAGCCAGTCAGAATCACAGCCCTACCCACCAATCGGAGCCCGAGAACCAACAGCCAGTCAGAATCACAGCCCTACCCACCAATCGGAGCCCGATAACCAACAGCCAGTCAGAATCACAGCCCTACCCACCAATCAGAGCCCGAGATCCAACAGCCAGTCAGAATCACAGCCCTACCCACCAATCAGAGCCCGAGAACCAACAGCCAGTCAGAATCCCAGCCCTACCCACCAATCAGAGCCCGAGAACCAACAGCCAGTCAGAAACCCAGCCCTACCCACCAATCAGAGCCCGAGAACCAACAGCCAGTCAGAATCCCAGCCCTACCCGCCCTAACCACCAATCACAGCCCGAGAACCAACAGCCAGTCAGAATCCCAGCCCTAACCACCAATCAGAGCCCGAGAACCAACAGCCAGTCAGAATCCCAGCCCTACCCACCAATTAGAGCCCGAGAACCAACAGCCAGTCAGAATCCCAGCCCTACCCACCAATCAGAGCCCGAGAACCAACAGCCAGTCAGAATCCCAGCCCTACCCACCAATCAGAGCCCGAGAACCAACAGCCAGTCAGAATCCCAGCCCTACCCACCAATCAGAGCCCGAGAACCAACAGCCAGTCAGAATCCCAGCCCTAACCACCAATCAGAGCCTGCGAACCAACAGCCAGTCAGAATCCCAGCCCTAACCACCAATCAGAGCCCGAGAACCAACAGCCAATCAGAATCCCAGCCCGACCCACCAATCAGAGCCAGAGAACCAACAGCCAATCAGAATCCCAGCCCTACCCACCAATCACAGCACGAGAACCAACAGCCAATCAGAATCCCAGCCCTACCCACCAATCACAGCACGAGAACCAGCAGCCAGTCAGAATCCCAGCCCTACCCACCAATCACAGCCCGAGAACCCACCAATCAGAGCCCGAGAACCAACAGCCAATCAGAATCCCAGCTCTACCCACCAATCAGAGCCCGAGAACCAACAGCCAATCAGAATCCCAGCCCTACCCATCAATCAGAGCCCGAGAACCAACAGCCAATCAGAATCCCAGCCCTAACCACCAATCACAGCCCGAGAACCAACAGCCAATCAGAATCCCAGCCCTACCCACCAATCACAGCCCGAGAACCAACAGCCAATCAGAATCCCAGCCCTAACCACCAATCACAGCCCGAGAACCAACAGCCAATCAGAATCCCAGCCCTACACACCAATCACAGCCCGAGAACCAACAGCCAGTCAGAATCCCAGCCCTAACCACCAATCAGAGCCCGAGAACCAACAGCCAGTCAGAATCCCAGCCCTACCCACCAATCAGAGCCCGAGAACCAACAGCCAGTCAGAATCCCAGCACTACCCACCAATCAGAGCCCGAGAACCAACAGCCAGTCAGAATCCCAGCCCTACCCACCAATCAGAGCCCGAGAACCAACAGCCAATCAGAATCCCAGCCCTACCCACCAATCAGAGCCCGAGAACCAAAAGCCAATCAGAATCCCAGCCCTACCCACCAATCAGAGCCCGAGAACCAACAGCCAATCAGAATCCCAGCCCTACCCACCAATCAGAGCCCGAGAACCAACAGCCAATCAGAATCCCAGCCCTACCCGCCCTAACCACCAATCACAGCCCGAGAACCAACAACCAATCAGAATCCCAGCCCTAACCACCAATCAGAGCCCAAGAACCAACAGCCAATCAGAATCCCAGCCCTACCCACCAATCACAGCCCAAGAACCAACAGCCAATCAGAATCCCAGCCCTACCCCCCAATCACAGCCCGAGAACCAACAGCCAATCAGAATCCCAGCCCTACCCACCAATCACAGCCCGAGAACCAACAGCCAATCAGAATCCCAGCGCAAACCCCCAATCGGAGCCCGAGAACCAACAGCCAATCAGAATCCCAGCCCTAACCACCAATCGGAGCCCGAGAACCAACAGCCAATCAGAATCCCAGCCCTAACCACCAATCGGAGCCCGAGAACCAACAGCCAGTCAGAATCCCAGCCCTACCCACCAATCGGAGCCCGAGAACCAACAGCCAGTCAGAATCCCAGCCCTACCCACCAATCGGAGCCCGAGAACCAACAGCCAGTCAGAATCCCAGCCCTACCCACCAATCGGAGCCCGAGAACCAACAGCCAGTCAGAATCCCAGCCCTACCCACCAATCGGAGCCCGAGAACCAACAGCCAGCCAGAATCACAGCCCTACCCACCAATCGGAGCCCGAGAACCAACAGCCTGTCAGAATCACAGCCCTACCCACCAATCGGAGCCCGAGAACCAACAGCCAGTCAGAATCACAGCCCTACCCACCAATCGGAGCCCGAGAACCAACAGCCAGTCAGAATCACAGCCCTACCCACCAATCGGAGCCCGATAACCAACAGCCAGTCAGAATCACAGCCCTACCCACCAATCAGAGCCCGAGATCCAACAGCCAGTCAGAATCACAGCCCTACCCACCAATCAGAGCCCGAGAACCAACAGCCAGTCAGAATCCCAGCCCTACCCACCAATCAGAGCCCGAGAACCAACAGCCAGTCAGAAACCCAGCCCTACCCACCAATCAGAGCCCGAGAACCAACAGCCAGTCAGAATCCCAGCCCTACCCGCCCTAACCACCAATCACAGCCCGAGAACCAACAGCCAGTCAGAATCCCAGCCCTAACCACCAATCAGAGCCCGAGAACCAACAGCCAGTCAGAATCCCAGCCCTACCCACCAATTAGAGCCCGAGAACCAACAGCCAGTCAGAATCCCAGCCCTACCCACCAATCAGAGCCCGAGAACCAACAGCCAGTCAGAATCCCAGCCCTACCCACCAATCAGAGCCCGAGAACCAACAGCCAGTCAGAATCCCAGCCCTACCCACCAATCAGAGCCCGAGAACCAACAGCCAGTCAGAATCCCAGCCCTAACCACCAATCAGAGCCTGCGAACCAACAGCCAGTCAGAATCCCAGCCCTAACCACCAATCAGAGCCCGAGAACCAACAGCCAATCAGAATCCCAGCCCGACCCACCAATCAGAGCCAGAGAACCAACAGCCAATCAGAATCCCAGCCCGACCCACCAATCAGAGCCCGAGAACCAACAGCCAATCAGAATCCCAGCCCTACCCACCAATCACAGCCCGAGAACCAACAGCCAATCAGAATCCCAGCCCTACCAACCAATCACAAGCCCGAAAACCAACAGCCTATCAGAATCCCAGACCTAACCACCTATCACAGCCCGAGAACCAACAGCCAATCAGAATGCCAGCCCTAAACACCAATCACAGCCCGAGAACCAACAGCCTATCAGAATCCCGGCCCTACCCCACCAATCACAGCACGAGAACCAACAGCCAATCAGAATCCCAGCCCTACCCACCAATCACAGCACGAGAACCAGCAGCCAGTCAGAATCCCAGCCCTACCCACCAATCACAGCCCGAGAACCCACCAATCAGAGCCTGAGAACCAACAGCCAATCAGAATCCCAGCCCTACCCACCAATCAGAGCCCAAGAACCAACAGCCAATAGAATCCCAGCCCTACCCATCAATCAGAGCCCGAGAACCAACAGCCAATCAGAATCCCAGCCCTAACCACCAATCACAGCCCGAGAACCAACAGCCAATCAGAATCCCAGCCGTACCCACCAATCACAGCCCGAGAACCAACAGTCAATCAGAGTCCCAGCCCTACCCACAATCACAGCCCGAGAAAAAACAACAGCCAATCAGAATCCCAGCCCTAACCACCAATCACAGCCCGAGAACCAACAGCCAATCAGAATCCCAGCCCTACCCACCAATCACAGCCCGAGAACCAACAGCCAGTCAGAATCCCAGCCCTAACCACCAATCGGAGCCCGAGAACCAACAGCCAGTCAGAATCCCAGCCCTACCCACCAATCGGAGCCCGAGAACCAACAGCCAGTCAGAATCCCAGCCCTACCTACCAATCGGAGCCCGAGAACCAACAGCCAGTCAGAATCCCAGCCCTACCCACCAATCGAAGCCCGGGAACCAACAGCCAGTCAGAATCCCAGCCCTACCCACCAATCGGAGCCCGAGAACCAACAGCCAATCAGAATCCCAGCCCTAACCACCAATCGGAGCCCGAGAACCAACAGCCAATCAGAATCCCAGCCCTACCCACCAATCGGAGCCCGAGAACCAACAGCCAGTCAGAATCCCACCCCTACCCACCAATAGGAGCCCGAGAACCAACAGCCAGACAGAATCCCAGCCCTAACCACCAATCGGAGCCCGAGAACCAACAGCCAGTCAGAATCCCAGCCCTAACCACCAATCGGAGCCCGAGAACCAACAGCCAATCAGAATCCCAGCCCTAACCACCTATCAGAGCCCGAGAACCAACAGCCAGTCGGAATCCGAGCCCTACCCACCAATCAGAGCCCGAGAACCAACAGCCAGTCGGAATCACAGCCCTACCCACCAATCAGAGCCTGAGAACCAACAGCCAGTCGGAATCCCAGCCCTGCCCACCAATCAGAGCCCGAGAACCAACAGCCAGTCGGAATCCCAGCCCTACCCACCAATCAGAGCCCGAGAACCAACAGCCAGTCGGAATCCCAGCCCTACCCACCAATCAGAGCCCGAGAACAAACAGCCAGTCGGAATCCCAGCCCTACCCACCAATCAGAACCCGAGAACCAACAGCCAGTCGGAATCCCAGCCCTACCCACCAATCAGAGCCCGAGAACCAACAGCCAGTCGGAATCCCAGCCCTACCCACCAATCAGAGCCCGAGAACCAACAGCCAGTCAGAATCCCAGCCCTACCCACCAATCTGGCTCTTGGTTCTCGGGCTCTGATTGGTGGGTAGGGCTGGGATTCTGACTGGCTCTTGGTTCTCGGGCTCTGTCAGAATCCCAGCCCTACCCACCAATCAGAGCCCGAGAACCAACAGCCAGTCAGAATCCCAGCCCTACCCACCAATCAGAGCCCGAGAACCAACAGCCAGTCAGAATCCCAGCCCTACCCACCAATCAGAGCGCGAGAACCAACAGCCAGTCAGAATCCCAGCCCTAATCACCAATCAGAGCCCGAGAACCAACAGCCAGTCAGAATCCCAGCCCTACCCACCAATCAGAGCCCGAGAACCAACAGCCAGTCAGAATCCCAGCCCTACCCACCAATCAGAGCCGGAGAACCAACAGCCAGTCAGAATCCCAGCCCTACCCACCAATCAGAGCCCGAGAAGCAACAGCCAGTCAGAATCCCAGCCCTACCCACCAATCAGAGCCCGAGAACCAACAGCCAGTCAGAATCCCAGCCCTACCCACCAATCAGAGCCCGAGAACCAACAGCCAGTCAGAATCCCAGCCCTACCCACCAATCAGAGCCCGAGAACCAACAGCCAATCAGAATCCCAGCCCTACCCACCAATCAGAGCCCGAGAACCAACAGCCAATCAGAATCCCAGCCCTACCCGCCAATCAGAGCCCGAGAACCAACAGCCCAACAGCCAATCAGAATCCTAGCCCTATCCACCAATCACAGCCCGAGAACCAACAGCCAATCAGAATCCCACCCCTACCCGCCATAACCACCAATCACAGCCCGAGAACCAACAGCCAATCAGAATCCCAGCCCTACCCACCAATCACAACCAACAGCCAATCAGAATCCCAGGCCTAACTACCAATCGGAGCCCGAGAACCAACAGCCAATCAGAATCCCAGGCCTAACCACCAATCAGCGCGAGAACCAACAGCCAATCAGAATCCCAGCCCTACCCACCAATCGGAGCCCGAGAACCAACAGCCAGTCAGAATCCCAGCCCTACCCACCAATCGGAGCCCGAGAACCAACAGCCAGTCAGAATCCCAGCCCTACCCACCAATCGGAGCCCGAGAACCAACAGCCAGTCAGAATCCCAGCCCTACCCACCAATCGGAGCCCGAGAACCAACAGCCAGTCAGAATCCCAGCCCTACCCACCAATCGGAGCCCGAGAACCAACAGCCAGTCAGAATCCCAGCCCTACCCACCAATCGGAGCCCGAGAACCAACAGCCAATCAGAATCCCAGCCCTACCCACCAATCGGAGCCCGAGAACCAACAGCCAATCAGAATCCCAGCCCTACCCACCAATCGGAGCCCGAGAACCAACAGCCAATCAGAATCCCAGCCCTACCCACCAATCGGAGCCCGAGAACCAACAGCCAATCAGAATCCCAGCCCTACCCACCAATCGGAGCCCGAGAACCAACAGCCAATCAGAATCCCAGCCCTACCCACCAATCGGAGCCCGAGAACCAACAGCCAATCAGAATCCCAGCCCTACCCACCAATCGGAGCCCGAGAACCAACAGCCAATCAGATTCCCAGCCCTACCCACCAATCGGAGCCCGAGAACCAACAGCCAATCAGAATCCCAGCCCTACCCACCAATCGGAGCCCGAGAACCAACAGCCAATCAGAATCCCAGCCCTACCCACCAATCAGAGCCCGAGAACCAACAGCCAATCAGAATCCCAGCCCTACCCACCAATCAGAGCCCGAGAACCAACAGCCAATCAGAATCCCAGCCCTACCCACCAATCAGAGCCCGAGAACCAACATCCAATCAGAATCCCAGCCCTACCCACCAATCAGAATCCCAGCCCTACCCACCAATCAGAGCTCGAGAACCAACAGCCAATCAGAATCCCAGCCCTTCCCACCAATCTAATCAGAATCCCAGCCCTACCCACCAATCAGAGCCCGAGAACCAACAGCCAGTCAGAATCCCAGCCCTACCCACCAATCAGAGCCCGAGAACCAACAGCCAGTCAGAATCCAAGCCCTACCCACCAATCAGAGCTCGAGAACCAACAGCCAGTCAGAATCCCACCCCTACCCACCAATCAGAGCCCGAGAACCAACAGCCAGTCGGAATCCCAGCCCTAACCACCTATCAGAGCCCGAGAACCAACAGCCAGTCGGAATCCCAGCCCTACCCACCAATCAGAGCCCGAGAACCAACAGCCAGTCGGAATCACAGCCCTACCCACCAATCAGAGCCCGAGAACCAACAGCCAGTCGGAATCCCAGCCCTGCCCACCAATCAGAGCCCGAGAACCAACAGCCAGTCGGAATCCCAGCCCTACCCACCAATCAGAGCCCGAGAACCAACAGCCAGTCGGAATCCCAGCCCTACCCACCAATCAGAGCCCGAGAACCAACAGCCAGTCAGAATCCCAGCCCTACCCACCAATCAGAGCCCGAGAACCAACAGCCAATCAGAATCCCAGCCCTACCCACCAATCAGAGCCCGAGAACCAACAGCCAATCAGAATCCCAGCCCTACCCGCCAATCAGAGCCCGAGAACCAACAGCCCAACAGCCAATCAGAATCCTAGCCCTATCCACCAATCACAGCCCGAGAACCAACAGCCAATCAGAATCCCACCCCTACCCGCCATAACCACCAATCACAGCCCGAGAACCAACAGCCAATCAGAATCCCAGCCCTACCCACCAATCACAGCCCGAGAACCAACAGCCAATCAGAATCCCAGCCCTAACCACCAATCACAGCCCGAGAACCAACAGCCAATCAGAATCCCAGCCCTAACCACCAATCGGAGCCCGAGAACCAACAGCCAATCAGAATCCCAGGCCTAACTACCAATCGGAGCCCGAGAACCAACAGCCAATCAGAATCCCAGGCCTAACCACCAATCACAGCCCGAGAACCAACAGCCAATCAGAATCCCAGCCCTACCCACCAATCGGAGCCCGAGAACCAACAGCCAGTCAGAATCCCAGACCTACCCACCAATCGGAGCCCGAGAACCAACAGCCAGTCAGAATCCCAGCCCTACCCACCAATCGGAGCCCGAGAACCAACAGCCAGTCAGAATCCCAGCCCTACCCACCAATCGGAGCCCGAGAACCAACAGCCAGTCAGAATCCCAGCCCTACCCACCAATCGGAGCCCGAGAACCAACAGCCAGTCAGAATCCCAGCCCTACCCACCAATCGGAGCCCGAGAACCAACAGCCAGTCAGAATCCCAGCCCTACCCACCAATCGGAGCCCGAGAACCAACAGCCAGTCAGAATCCCAGCCCTAACCACCAATCGGAGCCCGAGAACCAACAGCCAGTCAGAATCCCAGCCCTAACCACCAATCGGAGCCCGAGAACCAACAGCCAATCAGAATCCCAGCCCTACCCACCAATCGGAGCCCGAGAACCAACAGCCAATCAGAATCCCAGCCCTACCCACCAATCGGAGCCCGAGAACCAACAGCCAATCAGAATCCCAGCCCTACCCACCAATCGGAGCCCGAGAACCAACAGCCAGTCAGAATCCCAGCCCTACCCACCAATCAGAGCCCGAGAACCAACAGCCAATCAGAATCCCAGCCCTACCCACCAATCAGAGCCCGAGAACCAACAGCCAATCAGAATCCCAGCCCTACCCGCCAATCAGAGCCCGAGAACCAACAGCCCAACAGCCAATCAGAATCCTAGCCCTATCCACCAATCACAGCCCGAGAACCAACAGCCAATCAGAATCCCAGCCCTACCCGCCATAACCACCAATCACAGCCCGAGAACCAACAGCCAATCAGAATCCCAGCCCTACCCACCAATCACAGCCCGAGAACCAACAGCCAATCAGAATCCCAGCCCTAACCACCAATCGGAGCCCGAGAACCAACAGCCAATCAGAATCCCAGCCCTACCCACCAATCGGAGCCCGAGAACCAACAGCCAGTCAGAATCCCAGCCCTACCCACCAATCGGAGCCCGAGAACCAACAGCCAGTCAGAATCCCAGCCCTACCCACCAATCGGAGCCCGAGAACCAACAGCCAGTCAGAATCCCAGCCCTACCCACCAATCGGAGCCCGAGAACCAACAGCCAGTCAGAATCCCAGCCCTACCCACCAATCGGAGCCCGAGAACCAACAGCCAGTCAGAATCCCAGCCCTACCCACCAATCGGAGCCCGAGAACCAACAGCCAGTCAGAATCCCAGCCCTACCCACCAATCGGAGCCCGAGAACCAACAGCCAGTCAGAATCCCAGCCCTAACCACCAATCGGAGCCCGAGAACCAACAGCCAGTCAGAATCCCAGCCCTAACCACCAATCGGAGCCCGAGAACCAACAGCCAATCAGAATCCCAGCCCTACCCACCAATCGGAGCCCGAGAACCAACAGCCAATCAGAATCCCAGCCCTACCCACCAATCGGAGCCCGAGAACCAACAGCCAATCAGAATCCCAGCCCTACCCACCAATCGGAGCCCGAGAACCAACAGCCAATCAGAATCCCAGCCCTACCCACCAATCGGAGCCCGAGAACCAACAGCCAATCAGAATCCCAGCCCTACCCACCAATCGGAGCCCGAGAACCAACAGCCAATCAGAATCCCAGCCCTACCCACCAATCGGAGCCCGAGAACCAACAGCCAATCAGAATCCCAGCCCTACCCACCAATCGGAGCCCGAGAACCAACAGCCAATCAGAATCCCAGCCCTACCCACCAATCGGAGCCCGAGAACCAACCGCCAATCAGAATCCCAGCCCTACCCACCAATCGGAGCCCGAGAACCAACAGCCAATCAGATTCCCAGCCCTACCCACCAATCGGAGCCCGAGAACCAACAGCCAATCAGAATCCCAGCCCTACCCACCAATCGGAGCCCGAGAACCAACAGCCAATCAGAATCCCAGCCCTACCCACCAATCGGAGCCCGAAAACCAACAGCCAATCAGAATCCCAGCCCTACCCACCAATCGGAGCCCGAGAACCAACAGCCAATCAGAATCCCAGCCCTACCCACCAATCGGAGCCCGAGAACCAACAGCCAATCAGAATCCCAGCCCTACCCACCAATCAGAGCCCGAGAACCAACATCCAATCAGAATCCCAGCCCTACCCACCAATCAGAGCGCGAGAACCAACAGCCAATCAGAATCCCAGCCCTTCCCACCAATCTAATCAGAATCCCAGCCCTACCCACCAATCAGAGCCCGAGAACCAACAGCCAGTCAGAATCCCAGCCCTACCCACCAATCAGAGCCCGAGAACCAACAGCCAGTCAGAATCCCAGCCCTACCCACCAATCAGAGCTCGAGAACCAACAGCCAGTCAGAATCCCAGCCCTACCCACCAATCGGAGCCCGAGAACCAACAGCCAGTCGGAATCCCAGCCCTAACCACCTATCAGAGCCCGAGAACCAACAGCCAGTCGGAATCCCAGCCCTACCCACCAATCAGAGCCCGAGAACCAACAGCCAGTCGGAATCCCAGCCCTACCCACCAATCAGAGCCCGAGAACCAACAGCCAGTCGGAATCCCAGCCCTGCCCACCAATCAGAGCCCGAGAACCAACAGCCAGTCGGAATCCCAGCCCTACCCACCAATCAGAGCCCGAGAACCAACAGCCAGTCGGAATCCCAGCCCTACCCACCAATCAGAGCCCGAGAACCAACAGCCAGTCGGAATCCCAGCCCTACCCACCAATCAGAGCCCGAGAACCAACAGCCAGTCGGAATCCCAGCCCTACCCACCAATCAGAGCCCGAGAACCAACAGCCAGTCGGAATCCCAGCCCTACCCACCAATCAGAGCCCGAGAACCAACAGCCAGTCAGAATCCCAGCCCTACCCACCAATCTGGCTCTTGGTTCTCGGGCTCTGATTGGTGGGTAGGGCTGGGATTCTGACTGGCTCTTGGTTCTCGGGCTCTGTCAGAATCCCAGCCCTACCCACCAATCAGAGCCGGAGAACCAACAGCCAGTCAGAATCCCAGCCCTACCCACCAATCAGAGCCCGAGAACCAACAGCCAGTCAGAATCCCAGCCCTACCCACCAATCAGAGCGCGAGAACCAACAGCCAGTCAAAATCCCAGCCCTAATCACCAATCAGAGCCCGAGAACCAACAGCCAGTCAGAATCCCAGCCCTACCCACCAATCAGAGCCCGAGAACCAACAGCCAGTCAGAATCCCAGCCCTACCCACCAATCAGAGCCGGAGAACCAACAGCCAGTCAGAATCCCAGCCCTACCCACCGATCAGAGCCCGAGAAGCAACAGCCAGTCAGAATCCCAGCCCTACCCACCAATCAGAGCCCGAGAACCAACAGCCAGTCAGAATCCCAGCCCTACCCACCAATCAGAGCCCGAGAACCAACAGCCAGTCAGAATCCCAGCACTACCCAAAAATCAGAGCCCGAGAACCAACAGCCAATCAGAATCCAAGCCCTACCCACCAATCAGAGCCCGAGAACCAACAGCCAATCAGAATCCCAGCCCTACCCGCCAATCAGAGCCCAAGAACCAACAGCCCAACAGCCAATCAGAATCCCGGCCCTACCCACCAATCACAGCACGAGAACCAACAGCCAATCAGAATCCCAGCCCTACCCACCAATCACAGCACGAGAACCAACAGCCAATCAGAATCCCAGCCCTACCCACCAATCACAGCACGAGAACCAGCAGCCAGTCAGAATCCCAGCCCTACCCACCAATCACAGCCCGAGAACCCACCAATCAGAGCCTGAGAACCAACAGCCAATCAGAATCCCAGCCCTACCCACCAATCAGAGCCCGAAAACCAACAGCCAATCAGAATCCCAGCCCTACCCATCAATCGGAGCCCGAGAACCAACAGCCAATCAGAATCCCAGCCCTAACCACCAATCACAGCCCGAGAACCAACACCCAATCAGAATCCCAGCCCTACCCACCAATCACAGCCCGAGAACCAACAGTCAATCAGAATCCCAGCCCTACCCACAATCACAGCCCGAGAAAAAACATCAGCCAATCAGAATCCCAGCCCTAACCACCAATCACAGCCCGAGAACCAACAGCCAATCAGAATCACAGCCCTACCCACCAATCACAGCCCGAGAACCAACAGCCAGTCAGAATCCCAGCCCTAACCACCAATCGGAGCCCGAGAACCAACAGCCAGTCAGAATCCCAGCCCTACCCCCCAATCGGAGCCCGAGAACCAACAGCCAGTCAGAATCCCAGCCCTACCTACCAATCGGAGCCCGAGAACCAACAGCCAGTCAGAATCCCAGCCCTACCCACCAATCGAAGCCCGGGAACCAACAGCCAGTCAGAATCCCAGCCCTACCCACCAATCGGAGCCCGAGAACCAACAGCCAGTCAGAATCCCAGCCCTACCCACCAATCAGAGCCCGAGAACCAACAGCCAGTCAGAATCCCAGCCCTACCCACCAATCAGAGCCCGAGAACCAACAGCCAGTCAGAATCCCAGCCCTACCCATCAATCAGAGCCTGAGAACCAACAGCCAGTCAGAATCCCAGCCGTAACCACCAATCAGAGCCCGAGAACCAACAGCCAGTCAGAATTCCAGCCCTAACCACCAATCAGAGCCCGAGAACCAACAGCCAATCAGAATCCCAGCCCTACCCGCCCTAACTACCAATCACAGCCCGAGAACCAACAGCTAATCAGAATCCCAGCCCTAACCACCAATCAGAGCCCGAGAACCAACAGCCAGTCGGAATCCCAGCCCTACCCACCAATCAGAGCTCGAGAACCAACAGCCAGTCGGAATCCCAGCCCTACCCACCAATCAGAGCCCGAGAACCAACAGCCAGTCGGAATCCCAGCCCTACCCACCAATCAGAGCCCGAGAACCAACAGCCAGTCGGAATCCCAGCCCTACCCACCAATCAGAGCCCGAGAACCAACAGCCAGTCAGAATCCCAGCCCTACCCACCAATCAGAGCCCGAGAACCAACAGCCAGTCAGAATCCCAGCCCTACCCACCAATCAGAGCCCGAGAACCAACAGCCAGTCAGAATCCCGGCCCTACCCACCAATCAGAGCCCGAGAACCAAGAGCCAGTCAGAATCCCAGCCCTAACCACCAATCAGAGCCCGAGAACCAAGAGCCAGTCAGAATCCAAGCCCTAACCACCAATCAGAGCCCGAGAACCAAGAGCCAGTCAGAATCCCGGCCCTACCCACCAATCAGAGCCCGAGAACCAAGAGCCAGTCAGAATCCCAGCCCTACCCACCAATCAGAGCCCGAGAACCAAGAGCCATTCAGAATCCCAGCCCTACCCACCAATCAGAGCCCGAGAACCAAGAGCCAGTCAGAATCCCAGCCCTTCCCACCAATCAGAGCCCGAGAACCAACAGCCAGTCAGAATCCCAGCCCTACCCACCAATCAGAGCCCGAGAACCAACAGCCAATCAGAATCCCAGCCCTACCCACCAATCAGAGCCCGAGAACAAACAGCCAATCAGAATCCCAGCCCTACCCGCCAATCAGAGCCCGAGAACCAACAGCCCAACAGCCAATCAGAATCCCAGCCCTATCCACCAATCACAGCCCGAGAACCAACAGCCAATCAGAATCCCAGCCCTACCCGCCATAACCACCAATCACAGCCCGAGAACCAACAGCAAATCAGAATCCCATCCCTACCCACCAATCGGAGCCCGAGAACCAACAGCCAATCAGAATCCCAGCCCTAACCACCAATCGGAGCGCGAGAACCAACAGCCAATCAGAATCCCAGCCCTAACCACCAATCGGAGCCCGAGAACCAACAGCCAATCAGAATCCCAGCCCTACCCACCAATCGGAGCCCGAGAACCAACAGCCAGTCAGAATCCCACCCCTACCCACCAATAGGAGCCCGAGAACCAACAGCCAGACAGAATCCCAGCCCTAACCACCAATCGGAGCCCGAGAACCAACAGCCAGTCAGAATCCCAGCCCTAACCACCAATCGGAGCCCGAGAACCAACAGCCAATCAGAATCCCAGCCCTAACCACCTATCAGAGCCCGAGAACCAACAGCCAGTCGGAATCCCAGCCCTACCCACCAATCAGAGCCCGAGAACCAACAGCCAGTCGGAATCACAGCCCTACCCACCAATCACAGCCCGAGAACCAACAGCCAGTCAGAATCCCAGCCCTACCCACCAATCAGAGCCCGAGAACCAACAGCCAGTCGGAATCACAGCCCTACCCACCAATCACAGCCCGAGAACCATCAGCCAATCAGAATCCCAGCCCTAACCACCAATCACAGCCCGAGAACCAACAGCCAATCAGAATCACAGCCCTACCCACCAATCACAGCCCGAGAACCAACAGCCAGTCAGAATCCCAGCCCTAACCACCAATCGGAGCCCGAGAACCAACAGCCAGTCAGAATCCCAGCCCTACCCCCCAATCGGAGCCCGAGAACCAACAGCCAGTCAGAATCCCAGCCCTACCTACCAATCGGAGCCCGAGAACCAACAGCCAGTCAGAATCCCAGCCCTACCCACCAATCGAAGCCCGGGAACCAACAGCCAGTCAGAATCCCAGCCCTACCCACCAATCGGAGCCCGAGAACCAACAGCCAGTCAGAATCCCAGCCCTACCCACCAATCAGAGCCCGAGAACCAACAGCCAGTCAGAATCCCAGCCCTACCCACCAATCAGAGCCCGAGAACCAACAGCCAGTCAGAATCCCAGCCCTACCCATCAATCAGAGCCTGAGAACCAACAGCCAGTCAGAATCCCAGCCGTAACCACCAATCAGAGCCCGAGAACCAACAGCCAGTCAGAATTCCAGCCCTAACCACCAATCAGAGCCCGAGAACCAACAGCCAATCAGAATCCCAGCCCTACCCGCCCTAACTACCAATCACAGCCCGAGAACCAACAGCTAATCAGAATCCCAGCCCTAACCACCAATCAGAGCCCGAGAACCAACAGCCAGTCGGAATCCCAGCCCTACCCACCAATCAGAGCTCGAGAACCAACAGCCAGTCGGAATCCCAGCCCTACCCACCAATCAGAGCCCGAGAACCAACAGCCAGTCGGAATCCCAGCCCTACCCACCAATCAGAGCCCGAGAACCAACAGCCAGTCGGAATCCCAGCCCTACCCACCAATCAGAGCCCGAGAACCAACAGCCAGTCAGAATCCCAGCCCTACCCACCAATCAGAGCCCGAGAACCAACAGCCAGTCAGAATCCCAGCCCTACCCACCAATCAGAGCCCGAGAACCAACAGCCAGTCAGAATCCCGGCCCTACCCACCAATCAGAGCCCGAGAACCAAGAGCCAGTCAGAATCCCAGCCCTAACCACCAATCAGAGCCCGAGAACCAAGAGCCAGTCAGAATCCAAGCCCTAACCACCAATCAGAGCCCGAGAACCAAGAGCCAGTCAGAATCCCGGCCCTACCCACCAATCAGAGCCCGAGAACCAAGAGCCAGTCAGAATCCCAGCCCTACCCACCAATCAGAGCCCGAGAACCAAGAGCCAGTCAGAATCCCAGCCCTACCCACCAATCAGAGCCCGAGAACCAAGAGCCATTCAGAATCCCAGCCCTACCCACCAATCAGAGCCCGAGAACCAAGAGCCAGTCAGAATCCCAGCCCTTCCCACCAATCAGAGCCCGAGAACCAACAGCCAGTCAGAATCCCAGCCCTACCCACCAATCAGAGCCCGAGAACCAACAGCCAATCAGAATCCCAGCCCTACCCACCAATCAGAGCCCGAGAACAAACAGCCAATCAGAATCCCAGCCCTACCCGCCAATCAGAGCCCGAGAACCAACAGCCCAACAGCCAATCAGAATCCCAGCCCTATCCACCAATCACAGCCCGAGAACCAACAGCCAATCAGAATCCCAGCCCTACCCGCCATAACCACCAATCACAGCCCGAGAACCAACAGCAAATCAGAATCCCATCCCTACCCACCAATCGGAGCCCGAGAACCAACAGCCAATCAGAATCCCAGCCCTAACCACCAATCGGAGCGCGAGAACCAACAGCCAATCAGAATCCCAGCCCTAACCACCAATCGGAGCCCGAGAACCAACAGCCAATCAGAATCCCAGCCCTACCCACCAATCGGAGCCCGAGAACCAACAGCCAGTCAGAATCCCACCCCTACCCACCAATAGGAGCCCGAGAACCAACAGCCAGACAGAATCCCAGCCCTAACCACCAATCGGAGCCCGAGAACCAACAGCCAGTCAGAATCCCAGCCCTAACCACCAATCGGAGCCCGAGAACCAACAGCCAATCAGAATCCCAGCCCTAACCACCTATCAGAGCCCGAGAACCAACAGCCAGTCGGAATCCCAGCCCTACCAACCAATCAGAGCCCGAGAACCAACAGCCAGTCGGAATCACAGCCCTACCCACCAATCAGAGCCCGAGAACCAACAGCCAGTCGGAATCCCAGCCCTGCCCACCAATCAGAGCCCGAGAACCAACAGCCAGTCGGAATCCCAGCCCTACCCACCAATCAGAGCCCGAGAACCAACAGCCAGTCGGAATCCCAGCCCTACCCACCAATCAGAGCCCGAGAACAAACAGCCAGTCGGAATCCCAGCCCTACCCACCAATCAGAACCCGAGAACCAACAGCCAGTCGGAATCCCAGCCCTACCCACAAATCAGAGCCCGAGAACCAACAGCCAGTCGGAATCCCAGCCCTACCCACCAATCAGAGCCCGAGAACCAACAGCCAGTCAGAATCCCAGCCCTACCCACCAATCAGAGGCCGAGAACCAACAGCCAGTCAGAATCCCAGCTCTACCCACCAATCAGAGCGCGAGAACCAACAACCAGTCAAAATCCCAGCCCTAATCACCAATCAGAGCCCGAGAACCAACAGCCAGTCAGAATCCCAGCCCTACCCACCAATCAGAGCCCGAGAACCAACAGCCAGTCAGAATCCCAGCCCTACCCACCAATCAGAGCCGGAGAACCAACAGCCAGTCAGAATCCCAGCCCTACCCACCAATCAGAGCCCGAGAAGCAACAGCCAGTCAGAATCCCAGCCCTACCCACCAATCAGAGCCCGAGAACCAACAGCCAGTCAGAATCCCAGCCCTACCCACCAATCAGAGCCCGAGAACCAACAGCCAGTCAGAATCCCAGCCCTACCCACCAATCAGAGCCCGAGAACCAACAGCCAATCAGAATCCAAGCCCAACCCACCAATCAGAGCCCGAGAACCAACAGCCAATCAGAATCCCAGCCCTACCCGCCAATCAGAGCCCGAGAACCAACAGCCCAACAGCCAATCAGAATCCCAGCCCTATCCACCAATCACAGCCCGAGAACCAACAGCCAATCAGAATCCCAGCCCTACCCGCCATAACCACCAATCACAGCCCGAGAACCAACAGCCAATCAGAATCCCAGCCCTACCCACCAATCACAGCCCGAGAACCAACAGCCAATCAGAATCCCAGCCCTAACCACCAATCACAGCCCGAGAACCAACAGCCAATCAGAATCCCAGCCCTAACCACCAATCGGAGCCCGAGAACCAACAGCCAATCAGAATCCCAGGCCTAACTACCAATCGGAGCCCGAGAACCAACAGCCAATCAGAATCCCAGGCCTAACCACCAATCATAGCCCGAGAACCAACAGCCAATCAGAATCCCAGCCCTACCCACCAATCGGAGCCTGAGAACCAAAAGCCAATCAGAATCCCAGCCCTACCCACCAATCGGAGCCCGAGAACCAACAGCCAGTCAGAATCCCAGCCCTACCCACCAATCGGAGCCCGAGAACCAACAGCCAGTCAGAATCCCAGCCCTACCCACCAATCGGAGCCCGAGAACCAACAGCCAGTCAGAATCCCAGCCCTACCCACCAATCGGAGCCCGAGAACCAACAGCCAGTCAGAATCCCAGCCCTACCCACCAATCGGAGCCCGAGAACCAACAGCCAGTCAGAATCCCAGCCCTACCCACCAATCGGAGCCCGAGAACCAACAGACAGTCAGAATCCCAGCCCTAACCACCAATCGGAGCCCGAGAACCAACAGCCAATCAGAATCCCAGCCCTACCCACCAATCGGAGCCCGAGAACCAACAGCCAATCAGAATCCCAGCTCTACCCACCAATCGGAGCCCGAGAACCAACAGCCAATCAGAATCCCAGCCCTACCCACCAATCGGAGCCCGAGAACCAACAGCCAGTCAGAATCCCAGCCCTACCCACCAATCAGAGCCCGAGAACCAACAGCCAGTCAGAATCCCAGCCCTACCCATCAATCAGAGCCCGAGAACCAACAGCCAGTCAGAATCCCAGCCCTACCCACCAATCAGAGCCCGAGAACCAACAGCCAGTCAGAATCCCAGCCCTACCCACCAATCAGAGCCCGAGAACCAACAGCCAATCAGAGTCCCAGCCCTACCAACCAATCACAGCCCGAGAACCAACAGCCAATCAGAGTCCCAGCCCTACCCACCAATCACAGCCCGAGAACCAATAGCCAATCAGAATCCCAGCCCTACCCGCCCTAACCACCAATCACAGCCCGAGAACCAACAGCCAATCAGAATCCCATCCCTAACCACCAATCACAGCCCGAGAACCAACAGCCAATCAGAATCCCAGCCCTACCCACCAATCGGAGCCCGAGAACCAACAGCCAATCAGAATCCCAGCCCTAAACACCAATCACAGCCCGAGAACCAACAGCCAGTCAGAATCCCAGCCCTACCCACCAATCGGAGCCCGAGAACCAACAGCCAGTCAGAATCCCAGCCCTACCCACCAATCGGAGCCCGAGAACCAACAGCCAGTCAGAATCCCAGCCCTACCCACCAATCGGAGCCCGAGAACCAACAGCCAGTCAGAATCCCAGCCCTACCCACCAATCGGAGCCCGAGAACCAACAGCCAGTCAGAATCCCAGCCCTACCCACCAATCGGAGCCCGAGAACCAACAGCCAGTCAGAATCCCAGCCCTACCCACCAATCGGAGCCCGAGAACCAACAGCCAGTCAGAATCCCAGCCCTACCCACCAATCGGAGCCAGAGAAGCAACAGCCAGTCAGACTCCCAGCCCTACCCACCAATCGGAGCCCGAGAAGCAACAGCCAGTCAGAATCCCAGCCCTACCAACCAATCGGAGCCCGAGAACCAACAGCCAGTCAGAATCCCAGCCCTACCCACCAATCGGAGCCCGAGAACCAACAGCAAGTCAGAATCCCAGCCCTACCCACCAATCGGAGCCCGAGAACCAACAGCCAGTCAGAATCCCAGCCCTACCCACCAATCAGAGACCGAGAAGCAACAGCCAGTCAGACTCCCAGCCCTAACCACCAATCAGAGCCAGAGAACCAACAGCCAATCAGAATCCCAGCCCTACCCACCAATCACAGCCAGAGAACCAACAGCCAATCAGAATCCCAGCCCTAACCACCAATCAGAGCCCGAGATCCAACAGCCAGTCAG
Organism: Pleurodeles waltl; assembly: GCF_031143425.1. Classification (NCBI taxonomy): domain Eukaryota; kingdom Metazoa; phylum Chordata; class Amphibia; order Caudata; family Salamandridae; genus Pleurodeles; species Pleurodeles waltl. The sequence goes on from NW_027149929.1 coordinate 48,961, forward strand.
AATCCCAGCCCTACCCACCAATCAGAGCCCGAGAACCAACAGCCAGTCAGAATCACAGCCCTAACCACCAATCACAGCCCGAGAACCAACAGCTAGTCAGAATCCCAGCCCTACCCACCAATCGGAGCCCGAGAACCAACAGCCAGTCAGAATCCCAGCCCTACCCACCAATCGGAGCCCGAGAACCAACAGCCAGTCAGAATCCCAGCCCTACCCATCAATCAGAGCCCGAGAACCAACAGCCAGTCAGAATCCCAGCCCTACCCACCAATCAGAGCCCGAGAACCAACAGCCAGTCAGAATCCCAGCCCTACCCACCAATCGAAGCCCGGGAACCAACAGCCAGTCAGAATCCCAGCCCTACCCACCAATCGGAGCCCGAGAACCAACAGCCAGCCAGAATCCCAGCCCTACCCACCAATCGGAGCCCGAGAACGAACAGTCAGTCAGAATCCCAGCCCTACCCATCAATCAGAGCCCGAGAACCAACAGCCAGTCAGAATCCCAGCCCTAACCACCAATCAGAGCCCGAGAACCAACAGCCAGTCAGAATTCCAGCCCTAACCACCAATCAGAGCCCGAGGACCAACAGCCAATCAGAATCCCAGCCCTACCCGCCATAACCACCAATCACAGCCCGAGAACCAACAGCTAATCAGAATCCCAGCCCTAACCATCAATCAGAGCCCGAGAACCAACAGCCAGTCGGAATCCCAGCCCTACCCACCAATCAGAGCCCGAGAACCAACAGCCAGTCGGAATCCCAGCACTACCCACCAATCAGAGCCCGAGAACTAACAGCCAGTCAGAATCCCAGCCCTACCCACCAATAGGAGCCCAAGAACCAACAGCCAGTCAGAATCCCAGCCCTAACCACCAATCGGAGCCCGAGAACCAACAGCCAGTCAGAATCCCAGCCCTAACCACCAATCGGAGCACAAGAACCAACAGCCAGTCAGAATCCCAGCCCTAACCACCAATCAGAGCCCGAGAACCAACAGCCAATCAGAATCCCAGCCCTAACCACCAATCGGAGCCCGAGAACCAACAGCCAGTCAGAATCCCAGCCCTAACCACCAATCGGAGCCCGAGAATCAACAGCCAATCAGAATCCCAGCCCTAACCACCAATCGGAGCCCGAGAACCAACAGCCAATAAGAATCCCATCCCTACCCACCAATCGGAGCCCGAGAACCAACAACCAATCAGAATCCCAGCCCTACCCACCAATCGGAGCCCGAGAACCAACAGCCAATCAGAATCCCAGCCCTACCCACCAATCGGAGCCCGAGAACCAACAGCCAATCAGAATCCCAGCCCTACCCACCAATCGGAGCCCGAGAACCAACAGCCAATCAGAATCCCAGCCCTACACACCAATCAGAGCCCGAGAACCAACATCCAATCAGAATCCCAGCCCTACCCACCAATCAGAGCCCGAGAACCAACATCCAATCAGAATCCCAGCCCTACCCACCAATCAGAGCTCGAGAACCAACAGCCAATCAGAATCCCAGCCCTTCCCACCAATCCAATCAGAATCCCAGCCCTACCCACCAATCAGAGCCCGAGAACCAACAGCCAGTCAGAATCCCAGCCCTACCCACCAATCAGAGCCCGAGAACCAACAGCCAGTCAGAATCCCAGCCCTACCCACCAATCAGAGCCCGAGAACCAACAGCCAGTCAGAATCCCAGCCCTACCCACCAATCAGAGCCCGAGAACGAACAGCCAGTCAGAATCCCAGCCCTACCCACCAATCAGAGCCCGAGAACCAACAGCCAATCAGAATCCCAGCCCTACCCACCAATCAGAGCTCGAGAACCAACAGCCAATCAGAATCCCAGCCCTTCCCACCAATCTAATCAGAATCCCAGCCCTACCCACCAATCAGAGCCCGAGAACCAACAGCCAATCAGAATCCCAGCCCTACCCACCAATCAGAGCCCGAGAACCAACAGCCAGTCAGAATCCCAGCCCTACCCACCAATCAGAGCTCGAGAACCAACAGCCAGTCAGAATCCCAGCCCTACCCACCAATCAGAGCCCGAGAACCAACAGCCAGTCAGAATCCCAGCCCTACCCATCAATCAGAGCCCGAGAACCAACAGCCAGTCAGAATCCCAGCCCTACCCACCAATCAGAGCCCGAGAACCAACAGCCAGTCAGAATCCCAGCCCTACCCACCAATCAGAGCCTGAGAACCAACAGCCAATCAGAATCCCAGCCCTACCCACCAATCACAGCCCGAGAACCAACAGCCAATCAGAGTCCCAGCCCTACCTACCAATCACAGCCCGAGAACCAATAGCCAATCAGAATCCCAGCCCTACCCGCCCTAACCACCAATCACAGCCCGAGAACCAACAGCCAATCAGAATCCCATCCCTAACCACCAATCACAGCTCGAGAACCAACAGCCAATCAGAATCCCAGCCCTTCCCACCAATCCAATCAGAATCCCAGCCCTACCCACCAATCAGAGCCCGAGAACCAACAGCCAGTCAGAATCCCAGCCCTACCCACCAATCAGAGCCCGAGAACCAACAGCCAGTCAGAATCCCAGCCCTACCCACCAATCAGAGCCCGAGAACCAACAGCCAGTCAGAATCCCAGCCCTACCCACCAATCAGAGCCCGAGAACCAACAGCCAGTCAGAATCCCAGCCCTACCCACCAATCAGAGCCCGAGAACCAACAGCCAATCAGAATCCCAGCCCTAACCACCAATCAGAGCTCGAGAACCAACAGCCAATCAGAATCCCAGCCCTTCCCACCAATCTAATCAGAATCCCAGCCCTACCCACCAATCAGAGCCCGAGAACCAACAGCCAGTCAGAATCCCAGCCCTACCCACCAATCAGAGCCCGAGAACCAACAGCCAGTCAGAATCCCAGCCCTACCCACCAATCAGAACTCGAGAACCAACAGCCAGTCAGAATCCCAGCCCTACCCACCAATCAGAGCCCGAGAACCAACAGCCAGTCAGAATCCCAGCCCTACCCACCAATCAGAGCCCGAGAACCAACAGCCAGTCAGAATCCCAGCCCTACCCACCAATCAGAGCCCGAGAACCAACAGCCAGTCAGAATCCCAGCCCTACCCACCAATCAGAGCCCGAGAACCAACAGCCAATCAGAATCCCAGCCCTACCCACCAATCAGAGCCCGAGAACCAACAGCCAATCAGAGTCCCAGCCCTACCCACCAATCACAGCCCGAGAACCAATAGCCAATCAGAATCCCAGCCCTACCCGCCCTAACCACCAATCACAGCCCGAGAACCAACAGCCAATCAGAATCCCATCCCTAACCACCAATCACAGCCCGAGAACCAACAGCCAATCAGAATCCCAGCCCTACCCACCAATCGGAGCCCGAGAACCAACAGCCAATCAGAATCCCATCCCTAAACACCAATCACAGCCCGAGAACCAACAGCCAATCAGAATCCCAGCCCTACCCACCAATCGGAGCCCGAGAACCAACAGCCAGTCAGAATCCCAGCCCTACCCACCAATCGGAGCCCGAGAACCAACAGCCAGTCAGAATCCCAGCCCTACCCACCAATCGGAGCCCGAGAACCAACAGCCAGTCAGAATCCCAGCCCTACCCACCAATCGGAGCCCGAGAACCAACAGCCAGTCAGAATCCCAGCCCTACCCACCAATCGGAGCCCGAGAACCAACAGCCAGTCAGAATCCCAGCCCTACCCACCAATCGGAGCCCGAGAACCAACAGCCAGTCAGACTCCCAGCCCTACCCACCAATCGGAGCCCGAGAAGCAACAGCCAGTCAGACTCCCAGCCCTACCCACCAATCGGAGCCCGAGAAGCAACAGCCAGTCAGAATCCCAGCCCTACCCACCAATCGGAGCCCGAGAACCAACAGCAAGTCAGAATCCCAGCCCTACCCACCAATCGGAGCCCGAGAACCAACAGCCAGTCAGAATCCCAGCTCTACCCACCAATCGGAGCCCGAGAACCAACAGCCAGTCAGAATCCCAGCCCTACCCACCAATCGGAGCCCGAGAACCAACAGCCAGTCAGACTCCCAGCCCTACCCACCAATCGGAGCCCGAGAACCAACAGCCAATCGGAATCCCAGCCCTAACCACCTATCAGAGCCCGAGAACCAACAGCCAGTCGGAATCCCAGCCCTACCCACCAATCAGAGCCCGAGAACCAACAGCCAGTCGGAATCCCAGCCCTACCCACCAATCAGAGCCCGAGAACCAACAGCCAGTCGGAATCCCAGCCCTGCCCACCAATCAGAGCCCGAGAACCAACAGCCAGTCGGAATCCCAGCCCTACCCACCAATCAGAGCCCGAGAACCAACAGCCAGTCGGAATCCCAGCCCTACCCACCAATCAGAGCCCGAGAACAAACAGCCAGTCGGAATCCCAGCCCTACCCACCAATCAGAACCCGAGAACCAACAGCCAGTCGGAATCCCAGCCCTACCCACCAATCAGAGCCCGAGAACCAACAGCCAGTCGGAATCCCAGCCCTACCCACCAATCAGAGCCCGAGAACCAACAGCCAGTCAGAATCCCAGCCCTACCCACCAATCTGGCTCTTGGTTCTCGGGCTCTGATTGGTGGGTAGGGCTGGGATTCTGACTGGCTCTTGGTTCTCGGGCTCTGTCAGAATCCCAGCCCTACCCACCAATCAGAGCCCGAGAACCAACAGCCAGTCAGAATCCCAGCCCTACCCACCAATCAGAGGCCGAGAACCAACAGCCAGTCAGAATCCCAGCCCTACCCACCAATCAGAGCGCGAGAACCAACAGCCAGTCAAAATCCCAGCCCTAATCACCAATCAGAGCCCGAGAACCAACAGCCAGTCAGAATCCCAGCCCTACCCACCAATCAGAGCCCGAGAACCAACAGCCAGTCAGAATCCCAGCCCTACCCACCAATCAGAGCCGGAGAACCAACAGCCAGTCAGAATCCCAGCCCTACCCACCAATCAGAGCCCGAGAAGCAACAGCCAGTCAGAATCCCAGCCCTACCCACCAATCAGAGCCCGAGAACCAACATCCAATCAGAATCCCAGCCCTACCCACCAATCAGAGCTCGAGAACCAACAGCCAATCAGAATCCCAGCCCTTCCCACCAATCCAATCAGAATCCCAGCCCTACCCACCAATCAGAGCCCGAGAACCAACAGCCAGTCAGAATCCCAGCCCTACCCACCAATCAGAGCCCGAGAACCAACAGCCAGTCAGAATCCCAGCCCTACCCACCAATCAGAGCCCGAGAACCAACAGCCAGTCAGAATCCCAGCCCTACCCACCAATCAGAGCCCGAGAACGAACAGCCAGTCAGAATCCCAGCCCTACCCACCAATCAGAGCCCGAGAACCAACAGCCAATCAGAATCCCAGCCCTACCCACCAATCAGAGCTCGAGAACCAACAGCCAATCAGAATCCCAGCCCTTCCCACCAATCTAATCAGAATCCCAGCCCTACCCACCAATCAGAGCCCGAGAACCAACAGCCAATCAGAATCCCAGCCCTACCCACCAATCAGAGCCCGAGAACCAACAGCCAGTCAGAATCCCAGCCCTACCCACCAATCAGAGCTCGAGAACCAACAGCCAGTCAGAATCCCAGCCCTACCCACCAATCAGAGCCCGAGAACCAACAGCCAGTCAGAATCCCAGCCCTACCCATCAATCAGAGCCCGAGAACCAACAGCCAGTCAGAATCCCAGCCCTACCCACCAATCAGAGCCCGAGAACCAACAGCCAGTCAGAATCCCAGCCCTACCCACCAATCAGAGCCTGAGAACCAACAGCCAATCAGAATCCCAGCCCTACCCACCAATCACAGCCCGAGAACCAACAGCCAATCAGAGTCCCAGCCCTACCCACCAATCACAGCCCGAGAACCAATAGCCAATCAGAATCCCAGCCCTACCCGCCCTAACCACCAATCACAGCCCGAGAACCAACAGCCAATCAGAATCCCATCCCTAACCACCAATCACAGCTCGAGAACCAACAGCCAATCAGAATCCCAGCCCTTCCCACCAATCCAATCAGAATCCCAGCCCTACCCACCAATCAGAGCCCGAGAACCAACAGCCAGTCAGAATCCCAGCCCTACCCACCAATCAGAGCCCGAGAACCAACAGCCAGTCAGAATCCCAGCCCTACCCACCAATCAGAGCCCGAGAACCAACAGCCAGTCAGAATCCCAGCCCTACCCACCAATCAGAGCCCGAGAACCAACAGCCAGTCAGAATCCCAGCCCTACCCACCAATCAGAGCCCGAGAACCAACAGCCAATCAGAATCCCAGCCCTAACCACCAATCAGAGCTCGAGAACCAACAGCCAATCAGAATCCCAGCCCTTCCCACCAATCTAATCAAAATCCCAGCCCTACCCACCAATCAGAGCCCGAGAACCAACAGCCAGTCAGAATCCCAGCCCTACCCACCAATCAGAGCCCGAGAACCAACAGCCAGTCAGAATCCCAGCCCTACCCACCAATCAGAACTCGAGAACCAACAGCCAGTCAGAATCCCAGCCCTACCCACCAATCAGAGCCCGAGAACCAACAGCCAGTCAGAATCCCAGCCCTACCCACCAATCAGAGCCCGAGAACCAACAGCCAGTCAGAATCCCAGCCCTACCCACCAATCAGAGCCCGAGAACCAACAGCCAGTCAGAATCCCAGCCCTACCCACCAATCAGAGCCCGAGAACCAACAGCCAATCAGAATCCCAGCCCTACCCACCAATCAGAGCCCGAGAACCAACAGCCAATCAGAGTCCCAGCCCTACCCACCAATCACAGCCCGAGAACCAATAGCCAATCAGAATCCCAGCCCTACCCGCCCTAACCACCAATCACAGCCCGAGAACCAACAGCCAATCAGAATCCCATCCCTAACCACCAATCACAGCCCGAGAACCAACAGCCAATCAGAATCCCAGCCCTACCCACCAATCGGAGGCCGAGAACCAACAGCCAATCAGAATCCCATCCCTAAACACCAATCACAGCCCGAGAACCAACAGCCAATCAGAATCCCAGCCCTACCCACCAATCGGAGCCCGAGAACCAACAGCCAGTCAGAATCCCAGCCCTACCCACCAATCGGAGCCCGAGAACCAACAGCCAGTCAGAATCCCAGCCCTACCCACCAATCGGAGCCCGAGAACCAACAGCCAGTCAGAATCCCAGCCCTACCCACCAATCGGAGCCCGAGAACCAACAGCCAGTCAGAATCCCAGCCCTACCCACCAATGGGAGCCCGAGAACCAACAGCCAGTCAGAATCCCAGCCCTACCCACCAATCGGAGCCCGAGAACCAACAGCCAGTCAGACTCCCAGCCCTACCCACCAATCGGAGCCCGAGAAGCAACAGCCAGTCAGACTCCCAGCCCTACCCACCAATCGGAGCCCGAGAAGCAACAGCCAGTCAGAATCCCAGCCCTACCCACCAATCGGAGCCCGAGAACCAACAGCAAGTCAGAATCCCAGCCCTACCCACCAATCGGAGCCCGAGAACCAACAGCCAGTCAGAATCCCAGCTCTACCCACCAATCGGAGCCCGAGAACCAACAGCCAGTCAGAATCCCAGCCCTACCCACCAATCGGAGCCCGAGAACCAACAGCCAGTCAGACTCCCAGCCCTACCCACCAATCGGAGCCCGAGAACCAACAGCCAATCGGAATCCCAGCCCTAACCACCTATCAGAGCCCGAGAACCAACAGCCAGTCGGAATCCCAGCCCTACCCACCAATCAGAGCCCGAGAACCAACAGCCAGTCGGAATCCCAGCCCTACCCACCAATCAGAGCCCGAGAACCAACAGCCAGTCGGAATCCCAGCCCTGCCCACCAATCAGAGCCCGAGAACCAACAGCCAGTCGGAATCCCAGCCCTACCCACCAATCAGAGCCCGAGAACCAACAGCCAGTCGGAATCCCAGCCCTACCCACCAATCAGAGCCCGAGAACAAACAGCCAGTCGGAATCCCAGCCCTACCCACCAATCAGAACCCGAGAACCAACAGCCAGTCGGAATCCCAGCCCTACCCACCAATCAGAGCCCGAGAACCAACAGCCAGTCGGAATCCCAGCCCTACCCACCAATCAGAGCCCGAGAACCAACAGCCAGTCAGAATCCCAGCCCTACCCACCAATCTGGCTCTTGGTTCTCGGGCTCTGATTGGTGGGTAGGGCTGGGATTCTGACTGGCTCTTGGTTCTCGGGCTCTGTCAGAATCCCAGCCCTACCCACCAATCAGAGCCCGAGAACCAACAGCCAGTCAGAATCCCAGCCCTACCCACCAATCAGAGGCCGAGAACCAACAGCCAGTCAGAATCCCAGCCCTACCCACCAATCAGAGCGCGAGAACCAACAGCCAGTCAAAATCCCAGCCCTAATCACCAATCAGAGCCCGAGAACCAACAGCCAGTCAGAATCCCAGCCCTACCCACCAATCAGAGCCCGAGAACCAACAGCCAGTCAGAATCCCAGCCCTACCCACCAATCAGAGCCGGAGAACCAACAGCCAGTCAGAATCCCAGCCCTACCCACCAATCAGAGCCCGAGAAGCAACAGCCAGTCAGAATCCCAGCCCTACCCACCAATCAGAGCCCGAGAACCAACAGCCAGTCAGAATCCCAGCCCTACCCACCAATCAGAGCCCGAGAACCAACAGCCAGTCAGAATCCCAGCCCTACCCACCAATCAGAGCCCGAGAACCAACAGCCAATCAGAATCCAAGCCCAACCCACCAATCAGAGCCCGAGAACCAACAGCCAATCAGAATCCCAGCCCTACCCGCCAATCAGAGCCCGAGAACCAACAGCCCAACAGCCAATCAGAATCCCAGCCCTATCCACCAATCACAGCCCGAGAACCAACAGCCAATCAGAATCCCAGCCCTACCCGCCATAACCACCAATCAGAGCCCGAGAACCAACAGCCAATCAGAATCCCAGCCCTACCCACCAATCGGAGCCCGAGAACCAACAGCCAGTCAGAATCCCAGCCCTACCCACCAATCGGAGCCCGAGAACCAACAGCCAGTCAGAATCCCAGCCCTACCCACCAATCGGAGCCCGAGAACCAACAGCCAGTCAGAATCCCAGCCCTACCCACCAATCGGAGCCCGAGAACCAACAGCCAGTCAGAATCCCAGCCCTACCCACCAATCGGAGCCAGAGAAGCAACAGCCAGTCAGACTCCCAGCCCTACCCACCAATCGGAGCCCGAGAAGCAACAGCCAGTCAAAATCCCAGCCCTACCAACCAATCGGAGCCCGAGAACCAACAGCCAGTCAGAATCCCAGCCCTACCCACCAATCGGAGCCCGAGAACCAACAGCAAGTCAGAATCCCAGCCCTACCCACCAATCGGAGCCCGAGAACCAACAGCCAGTCAGAATCCCAGCCCTACCCACCAATCAGAGACCGAGAAGCAACAGCCAGTCAGACTCCCAGCCCTAACCACCAATCAGAGCCAGAGAACCAACAGCCAATCAGAATCCCAGCCCTACCCACCAATCACAGCCAGAGAACCAACAGCCAATCAGAATCCCAGCCCTAACCACCAATCAGAGCCCGAGATCCAACAGCCAGTCAGAATCCCAGCCCTACCCACCAATCAGAGCCCGAGAACCAACAGCCAGTCAGAATCACAGCCCTAACCACCAATCACAGCCCGAGAACCAACAGCTAGTCAGAATCCCAGCCCTACCCACCAATCGGAGCCCGAGAACCAACAGCCAGTCAGAATCCCAGCCCTAACCACCAATCGGAGCCCGAGAACCAACAGCCAGTCAGAATCCCAGCCCTACCCACCAATCAGAGCCCGAGAACCAACAGCCAGTCAGAATCCCAGCCCTACCCACCAATCGAAGCCCGGGAACCAACAGCCAGTCAGAATCCCAGCCCTACCCACCAATCGGAGCCCGAGAACCAACAGCCAGCCAGAATCCCAGCCCTACCCACCAATCGGAGCCCGAGAACGAACAGTCAGTCAGAATCCCAGCCCTACCCATCAATCAGAGCCCGAGAACCAACAGCCAGTCAGAATCCCAGCCCTAACCACCAATCAGAGCCCGAGAACCAACAGCCAGTCAGAATTCCAGCCCTAACCACCAATCAGAGCCCGAGGACCAACAGCCAATCAGAATCCCAGCCCTACCCGCCATAACCACCAATCACATCCCGAGAACCAACAGCTAATCAGAATCCCAGCCCTAACCATCAATCAGAGCCCGAGAACCAACAGCCAGTCGGAATCCCAGCCCTACCCACCAATCAGAGCCCGAGAACCAACAGCCAGTCGGAATCCCAGCACTACCCACCAATCAGAGCCCGAGAACTAACAGCCAGTCAGAATCCCAGCCCTACCCACCAATAGGAGCCCGAGAACCAACAGCCAGTCAGAATCCCAGCCCTAACCACCAATCGGAGCCCGAGAACCAACAGCCAGTCAGAATCCCAGCCCTAACCACCAATCGGAGCACAAGAACCAACAGCCAGTCAGAATCCCAGCCCTAACCACCAATCAGAGCCCGAGAACCAACAGCCAATCAGAATCCCAGCCCTAACCACCAATCGGAGCCCGAGAACCAACAGCCAGTCAGAATCCCAGCCCTAACCACCAATCGGAGCCCGAGAAGCAACAGCCAATCAGAATCCCAGCCCTAACCACCAATCGGAGCCCGAGAACCAACAGCCAATAAGAATCCCAGCCCTACCCACCAATCGGAGCCCGAGAACCAACAACCAATCAGAATCCCAGCCCTACCCACCAATCGGAGCCCGAGAACCAACAGCCAATCAGAATCCCAGCCCTACCCACCAATCGGAGCCCGAGAACCAACAGCCAATCAGAATCCCAGCCCTACCCACCAATCGGAGCCCGAGAACCAACAGCCAATCAGAATCCCAGCCCTACCCACCAATCGGAGCCCGAGAACCAACAGCCAATCAGAATCCCAGCCCTACCCACCAATCAGAGCCCGAGAACCAACATCCAATCAGAATCCCAGCCCTACCCACCAATCAGAGCCCGAGAACCAACATCCAATCAGAATCCCAGCCCTACCCACCAATCAGAGCTCGAGAACCAACAGCCAATCAGAATCCCAGCCCTTCCCACCAATCCAATCAGAATCCCAGCCCTACCCACCAATCAGAGCCCGAGAACCAACAGCCAGTCAGAATCCCAGCCCTACCCACCAATCAGAGCCCGAGAACCAACAGCCAGTCAGAATCCCAGCCCTACCCACCAATCAGAGCCCGAGAACCAACAGCCAGTCAGAATCCCAGCCCTACCCACCAATCAGAGCCCGAGAACGAACAGCCAGTCAGAATCCCAGCCCTACCCACCAATCAGAGCCCGAGAACCAACAGCCAATCAGAATCCCAGCCCTACCCACCAATCAGAGCTCGAGAACCAACAGCCAATCAGAATCCCAGCCCTTCCCACCAATCTAATCAGAATCCCAGCCCTACCCACCAATCAGAGCCCGAGAACCAACAGCCAATCAGAATCCCAGCCCTAACCACCAATCAGAGCTCGAGAACCAACAGCCAATCAGAATCCCAGCCCTTCCCACCAATCTAATCAGAATCCCAGCCCTACCCACCAATCAGAGCCCGAGAACCAACAGCCAGTCAGAATCCCAGCCCTACCCACCAATCAGAGCCCGAGAACCAACAGCCAGTCAGAATCCCAGCCCTACCCACCAATCAGAGCTCGAGAACCAACAGCCAGTCAGAATCCCAGCCCTACCCACCAATCAGAGCCCGAGAACCAACAGCCAGTCAGAATCCCAGCCCTACCCACCAATCAGAGCCCGAGAACCAACAGCCAGTCAGAATCCCAGCCCTACCCACCAATCAGAGCCCGAGAACCAACAGCCAGTCAGAATCCCAGCCCTACCCACCAATCAGAGCCCGAGAACCAACAGCCAATCAGAATCCCAGCCCTACCCACCAATCAGAGCCCGAGAACCAACAGCCAATCAGAGTCCCAGCCCTACCCACCAATCACAGCCCGAGAACCAATAGCCAATCAGAATCCCAGCCCTACCCGCCCTAACCACCAATCACAGCCCGAGAATCAACAGCCAATCAGAATCCCATCCCTAACCACCAATCACAGCCCGAGAACCAACAGCCAATCAGAATCCCAGCCCTACCCACCAATCAGAGGCCGAGAACCAACAGCCAGTCAGAATCCCAGCCCTACCCACCAATCAGAGCGCGAGAACCAACAGCCAGTCAAAATCCCAGCCCTAATCACCAATCAGAGCCCGAGAACCAACAGCCAGTCAGAATCCCAGCCCTACCCACCAATCAGAGCCCGAGAACCAACAGCCAGTCAGAATCCCAGCCCTACCCACCAATCAGAGCCGGAGAACCAACAGCCAGTCAGAATCCCAGCCCTACCCACCAATCAGAGCCCGAGAAGCAACAGCCAGTCAGAATCCCAGCCCTACCCACCAATCAGAGCCCGAGAACCAACAGCCAGTCAGAATCCCAGCCCTACCCACCAATCAGAGCCCGAGAACCAACAGCCAGTCAGAATCCCAGCCCTACCCACCAATCAGAGCCCGAGAACCAACAGCCAATCAGAATCCAAGCCCAACCCACCAATCAGAGCCCGAGAACCAACAGCCAATCAGAATCCCAGCCCTACCCGCCAATCAGAGCCCGAGAACCAACAGCCCAACAGCCAATCAGAATCCCAGCCCTATCCACCAATCACAGCCCGAGAACCAACAGCCAATCAGAATCCCAGCCCTACCCGCCATAACCACCAATCAGAGCCCGAGAACCAACAGCCAATCAGAATCCCAGCCCTACCCACCAATCGGAGCCCGAGAACCAACAGCCAGTCAGAATCCCAGCCCTACCCACCAATCGGAGCCCGAGAACCAACAGCCAGTCAGAATCCCAGCCCTACCCACCAATCGGAGCCCGAGAACCAACAGCCAGTCAGAATCCCAGCCCTACCCACCAATCGGAGCCCGAGAACCAACAGCCAGTCAGAATCCCAGCCCTACCCACCAATCGGAGCCAGAGAAGCAACAGCCAGTCAGACTCCCAGCCCTACCCACCAATCGGAGCCCGAGAAGCAACAGCCAGTCAGAATCCCAGCCCTACCAACCAATCGGAGCCCGAGAACCAACAGCCAGTCAGAATCCCAGCCCTACCCACCAATCGGAGCCCGAGAACCAACAGCAAGTCAGAATCCCAGCCCTACCCACCAATCGGAGCCCGAGAACCAACAGCCAGTCAGAATCCCAGCCCTACCCACCAATCAGAGACCGAGAAGCAACAGCCAGTCAGACTCCCAGCCCTAACCACCAATCAGAGCCAGAGAACCAACAGCCAATCAGAATCCCAGCCCTACCCACCAATCACAGCCAGAGAACCAACAGCCAATCAGAATCCCAGCCCTAACCACCAATCAGAGCCCGAGATCCAACAGCCAGTCAGAATCCCAGCCCTACCCACCAATCAGAGCCCGAGAACCAACAGCCAGTCAGAATCACAGCCCTAACCACCAATCACAGCCCGAGAACCAACAGCTAGTCAGAATCCCAGCCCTACCCACCAATCGGAGCCCGAGAACCAACAGCCAGTCAGAATCCCAGCCCTAACCACCAATCGGAGCCCGAGAACCAACAGCCAGTCAGAATCCCAGCCCTACCCATCAATCAGAGCCCGAGAACCAACAGCCAGTCAGAATCCCAGCCCTACCCACCAATCAGAGCCCGAGAACCAACAGCCAGTCAGAATCCCAGCCCTACCCACCAATCGAAGCCCGGGAACCAACAGCCAGTCAGAATCCCAGCCCTACCCACCAATCGGAGCCCGAGAACCAACAGCCAGCCAGAATCCCAGCCCTACCCACCAATCGGAGCCCGAGAACGAACAGTCAGTCAGAATCCCAGCCCTACCCATCAATCAGAGCCCGAGAACCAACAGCCAGTCAGAATCCCAGCCCTAACCACCAATCAGAGCCCGAGAACCAACAGCCAGTCAGAATTCCAGCCCTAACCACCAATCAGAGCCCGAGGACCAACAGCCAATCAGAATCCCAGCCCTACCCGCCATAACCACCAATCACATCCCGAGAACCAACAGCTAATCAGAATCCCAGCCCTAACCATCAATCAGAGCCCGAGAACCAACAGCCAGTCGGAATCCCAGCCCTACCCACCAATCAGAGCCCGAGAACCAACAGCCAGTCGGAATCCCAGCACTACCCACCAATCAGAGCCCGAGAACTAACAGCCAGTCAGAATCCCAGCCCTACCCACCAATAGGAGCCCGAGAACCAACAGCCAGTCAGAATCCCAGCCCTAACCACCAATCGGAGCCCGAGAACCAACAGCCAGTCAGAATCCCAGCCCTAACCACCAATCGGAGCACAAGAACCAACAGCCAGTCAGAATCCCAGCCCTAACCACCAATCAGAGCCCGAGAACCAACAGCCAATCAGAATCCCAGCCCTAACCACCAATCGGAGCCCGAGAACCAACAGCCAGTCAGAATCCCAGCCCTAACCACCAATCGGAGCCCGAGAAGCAACAGCCAATCAGAATCCCAGCCCTAACCACCAATCGGAGCCCGAGAACCAACAGCCAATAAGAATCCCAGCCCTACCCACCAATCGGAGCCCGAGAACCAACAACCAATCAGAATCCCAGCCCTACCCACCAATCGGAGCCCGAGAACCAACAGCCAATCAGAATCCCAGCCCTACCCACCAATCGGAGCCCGAGAACCAACAGCCAATCAGAATCCCAGCCCTACCCACCAATCGGAGCCCGAGAACCAACAGCCAATCAGAATCCCAGCCCTACCCACCAATCGGAGCCCGAGAACCAACAGCCAATCAGAATCCCAGCCCTACCCACCAATCAGAGCCCGAGAACCAACATCCAATCAGAATCCCAGCCCTACCCACCAATCAGAGCCCGAGAACCAACATCCAATCAGAATCCCAGCCCTACCCACCAATCAGAGCTCGAGAACCAACAGCCAATCAGAATCCCAGCCCTTCCCACCAATCCAATCAGAATCCCAGCCCTACCCACCAATCAGAGCCCGAGAACCAACAGCCAGTCAGAATCCCAGCCCTACCCACCAATCAGAGCCCGAGAACCAACAGCCAGTCAGAATCCCAGCCCTACCCACCAATCAGAGCCCGAGAACCAACAGCCAGTCAGAATCCCAGCCCTACCCACCAATCAGAGCCCGAAAACGAACAGCCAGTCAGAATCCCAGCCCTACCCACCAATCAGAGCCCGAGAACCAACAGCCAATCAGAATCCCAGCCCTACCCACCAATCAGAGCTCGAGAACCAACAGCCAATCAGAATCCCAGCCCTTCCCACCAATCTAATCAGAATCCCAGCCCTACCCACCAATCAGAGCCCGAGAACCAACAGCCAATCAGAATCCCAGCCCTAACCACCAATCAGAGCTCGAGAACCAACAGCCAATCAGAATCCCAGCCCTTCCCACCAATCTAATCAGAATCCCAGCCCTACCCACCAATCAGAGCCCGAGAACCAACAGCCAGTCAGAATCCCAGCCCTACCCACCAATCAGAGCCCGAGAACCAACAGCCAGTCAGAATCCCAGCCCTACCCACCAATCAGAGCTCGAGAACCAACAGCCAGTCAGAATCCCAGCCCTACCCACCAATCAGAGCCCGAGAACCAACAGCCAGTCAGAATCCCAGCCCTACCCACCAATCAGAGCCCGAGAACCAACAGCCAGTCAGAATCCCAGCCCTACCCACCAATCAGAGCCCGAGAACCAACAGCCAGTCAGAATCCCAGCCCTACCCACCAATCAGAGCCCGAGAACCAACAGCCAATCAGAATCCCAGCCCTACCCACCAATCAGAGCCCGAGAACCAACAGCCAATCAGAGTCCCAGCCCTACCCACCAATCACAGCCCGAGAACCAATAGCCAATCAGAATCCCAGCCCTACCCGCCCTAACCACCAATCACAGCCCGAGAACCAACAGCCAATCAGAATCCCATCCCTAACCACCAATCACAGCCCGAGAACCAACAGCAAATCAGAATCCCAGCCCTACCCACCAATCGGAGCCCGAGAACCAACAGCCAATCAGAATCCCATCCCTAAACACCAATCACAGCCCGAGAAGCAACAGCCAGTCAGAATCCCAGCCCTACCCACCAATCGGAGCCCGAGAACCAACAGCCAGTCAGAATCCCAGCCCTACCCACCAATCGGAGCCCGAGAACCAACAGCCAGTCAGAATCCCAGCCCTACCCACCAATCGGAGCCCGAGAACCAACAGCCAGTCAGAATCCCAGCCCTACCCACCAATCGGAGCCCGAGAACCAACAGCCAGTCAGACTCCCAGCCCTACCCACCAATCGGAGCCCGAGAAGCAACAGCCAGTCAGACTCCCAGCCCTACCCACCAATCGGAGCCCGAGAAGCAACAGCCAGTCAGAATCCCAGCCCTACCCACCAATCGGAGCCCGAGAACCAACAGCAAGTCAGAATCCCAGCCCTACCCACCAATCGGAGCCCGAGAACCAACAGCCAGTCAGAATCCCAGCTCTACCCACCAATCGGAGCCCGAGAACCAACAGCCAGTCAGAATCCCAGCCCTACCCACCAATCGGAGCCCGAGAACCAACAGCCAGTCAGACTCCCAGCCCTACCCACCAATCGGAGCCCGAGAACCAACAGCCAATCGGAATCCCAGCCCTAACCACCTATCAGAGCCCGAGAACCAACAGCCAGTCGGAATCCCAGCCCTACCCACCAATCAGAGCCCGAGAACCAACAGCCAGTCGGAATCCCAGCCCTACCCACCAATCAGAGCCCGAGAACCAACAGCCAGTCGGAATCCCAGCCCTGCCCACCAATCAGAGCCCGAGAACCAACAGCCAGTCGGAATCCCAGCCCTACCCACCAATCAGAGCCCGAGAACCAACAGCCAGTCGGAATCCCAGCCCTACCCACCAATCAGAGCCCGAGAACAAACAGCCAGTCGGAATCCCAGCCCTACCCACCAATCAGAACCCGAGAACCAACAGCCAGTCGGAATCCCAGCCCTACCCACCAATCAGAGCCCGAGAACCAACAGCCAGTCGGAATCCCAGCCCTACCCACCAATCAGAGCCCGAGAACCAACAGCCAGTCAGAATCCCAGCCCTACCCACCAATCTGGCTCTTGGTTCTCGGGCTCTGATTGGTGGGTAGGGCTGGGATTCTGACTGGCTCTTGGTTCTCGGGCTCTGTCAGAATCCCAGCCCTACCCACCAATCAGAGCCCGAGAACCAACAGCCAGTCAGAATCCCAGCCCTACCCACCAATCAGAGGCCGAGAACCAACAGCCAGTCAGAATCCCAGCCCTACCCACTAATCAGAGCGCGAGAACCAACAGCCAGTCAAAATCCCAGCCCTAATCACCAATCAGAGCCCGAGAACCAACAGCCAGTCAGAATCCCAGCCCTACCCACCAATCAGAGCCCGAGAACCAACAGCCAGTCAGAATCCCAGCCCTACCCACCAATCAGAGCCGGAGAACCAACAGCCAGTCAGAATCCCAGCCCTACCCACCAATCAGAGCCCGAGAAGCAACAGCCAGTCAGAATCCCAGCCCTACCCACCAATCAGAGCCCGAGAACCAACAGCCAGTCAGAATCCCAGCCCTACCCACCAATCAGAGCCCGAGAACCAACAGCCAGTCAGAATCCCAGCCCTACCCACCAATCAGAGCCCGAGAACCAACAGCCAATCAGAATCCAAGCCCAACCCACCAATCAGAGCCCGAGAACCAACAGCCAATCAGAATCCCAGCCCTACCCGCCAATTAGAGCCCGAGAACCAACAGCCCAACAGCCAATCAGAATCCCAGCCCTATCCACCAATCACAGCCCGAGAACCAACAGCCAATCAGAATCCCAGCCCTACCCGCCATAACCACCAATCACAGCCCGAGAACCAACAGCCAATCAGAATCCCAGCCCTACCCACCAATCACAGCCCGAGAACCAACAGCCAATCAGAATCCCAGCCCTAACCACCAATCACAGCCCGAGATCCAACAGCCAATCAGAATCCCAGCCCTAACCACCAATCGGAGCCCGAGAACCAACAGCCAATCAGAATCCCAGGCCTAACTACCAATCGGAGCCCGAGAACCAACAGCCAATCAGAATCCCAGGCCTAACCACCAATCATAGCCCGAGAACCAACAGCCAATCAGAATCCCAGCCCTACCCACCAATCGGAGCCTGAGAACCAACAGCCAATCAGAATCCCAGCCCTACCCACCAATCGGAGCCCGAGAACCAACAGCCAGTCAGAATCCCAGCCCTACCCACCAATCGGAGCCCGAGAACCAACAGCCAGTCAGAATCCCAGCCCTACCCACCAATCGGAGCCCGAGAACCAACAGCCAGTCAGAATCCCAGCCCTACCCACCAATCGGAGCCCGAGAACCAACAGCCAGTCAGAATCCCAGCCCTACCCACCAATCGGAGCCCGAGAACCAACAGCCAGTCAGAATCCCAGCCCTACCCACCAATCGGAGCCCGAGAACCAACAGACAGTCAGAATCCCAGCCCTAACCACCAATCGGAGCCCGAGAACCAACAGCCAATCAGAATCCCAGCCCTACCCACCAATCGGAGCCCGAGAACCAACAGCCAATCAGAATCCCAGCTCTACCCACCAATCGGAGCCCGAGAACCAACAGCCAATCAGAATCCCAGCCCTACCCACCAATCGGAGCCCGAGAACCAACAGCCAATCAGAATCCCAGCCCTACCCACCAATCAGAGCCCGAGAACCAACAGCCAGTCAGAATCCCAGCCCTACCCATCAATCAGAGCCCGAGAACCAACAGCCAGTCAGAATCCCAGCCCTACCCACCAATCAGAGCCCGAGAACCAACAGCCAGTCAGAATCCCAGCCCTACCCACCAATCAGAGCCCGAGAAGCAACAGCCAATCAGAATCCCAGCCCTACCAACCAATCACAGCCCGAGAACCAACAGCCAATCAGAGTCCCAGCCCTACCCACCAATCACAGCCCGAGAACCAATAGCCAATCAGAATCCCAGCCCTACCCGCCCTAACCACCAATCACAGCCCGAGAACCAACAGCCAATCAGAATCCCATCCCTAACCACCAATCACAGCCCGAGAACCAACAGCCAATCAGAATCCCAGCCCTACCCACCAATCGGAGCCCGAGAACCAACAGCCAATCAGAATCCCAGCCCTAAACACCAATCACAGCCTGAGAACCAACAGCCAGTCAGAATCCCAGCCCTACCCACCAATCGGAGCCCGAGAACCAACAGCCAGTCAGAATCCCAGCCCTACCCACCAATCGGAGCCCGAGAACCAACAGCCAGTCAGAATCCCAGCCCTACCCACCAATCGGAGCCCGAGAACCAACAGCCAGTCAGAATCCCAGCCCTACCCACCAATCGGAGCCCGAGAACCAACAGCCAGTCAGAATCCCAGCCCTACCCACCAATCGGAGCCCGAGAACCAACAGCCAGTCAGAATCCCAGCCCTTCCCACCAATCGGAGCCCGAGAACCAACAGCCAGTCAGAATCCCAGCCCTACCCACCAATCGGAGCCAGAGAAGCAACAGCCAGTCAGACTCCCAGCCCTACCCACCAATCGGAGCCCGAGAAGCAACAGCCAGTCAGAATCCCAGCCCTACCAACCAATCGGAGCCCGAGAAGCAACAGCCAGTCAGAATCCCAGCCCTACCCACCAATCGGAGCCCGAGAACCAACAGCAAGTCAGAATCCCAGCCCTACCCACCAATCGGAGCCCGAGAACCAACAGCCAGTCAGAATCCCAGCCCTACCCACCAATCAGAGACCGAGAAGCAACAGCCAGTCAGACTCCCAGCCCTAACCACCAATCAGAGCCAGAGAACCAACAGCCAATCAGAATCCCAGCCCTAACCACCAATCAGAGCCCGAGATCCAACAGCCAGTCAGAATCCCAGCCCTACCCACCAATCAGAGCCCGAGAACCAACAGCCAGTCAGAATCACAGCCCTAACCACCAATCACAGCCCGAGAACCAACAGCTAGTCAGAATCCCAGCCCTACCCACCAATCAGAGCCCGAGAACCAACAGCCAGTCAGAATCCCAGCCCTAACCACCAATCGGAGCCCGAGAACCAACAGCCAGTCAGAATCCCAGCCCTACCCATCAATCAGAGCCTGAGAACCAACAGCCAGTCAGAATCCCAGCCCTACCCACCAATCAGAGCCCGAGAACCAACAGCCAGTCAGAATCCCAGCCCTACCCACCAATCGAAGCCCGGGAACCAACAGCCAGTCAGAATCCCAGCCCTACCCACCAATCGGAGCCGAGAACCAACAGCCAGTCAGAATCCCAGCCCTACCCACCAATCGGAGCCCGAGAACGAACAGTCAGTCAGAATCCCAGCCCTACCCATCAATCAGAGCCCGAGAACCAACAGCCAGTCAGAATCCCAGCCCTAACCACCAATCAGAGCCCGAGAACCAACAGCCAGTCAGAATTCCAGCCCTAACCACCAATCAGAGCCCGAGGACCAACAGCCAATCAGAATCCCAGCCCTACCCGCCATAACCACCAATCACAGCCCGAGAACCAACAGCTAATCAGAATCCCAGCCCTAACCATCAATTAGAGCCCGAGAACCAACAGCCAGTCGGAATCCCAGCCCTACCCACCAATCAGAGCCCGAGAACCAACAGCCAGTCGGAATCCCAGCCCTACCCACCAATCAGAGCCCGAGAACTAACAGCCAGTCAGAATCCCAGCCCTACCCACCAATAGGAGCCCGAGAACCAACAGCCAGTCAGAATCCCAGCCCTAACCACCAATCGGAGCCCGAGAACCAACAGCCAGTCAGAATCCCAGCCCTAACCACCAATCGGAGCACAAGAACCAACAGCCAGTCAGAATCCCAGCCCTAACCACCAATCAGAGCCCGAGAACCAACAGCCAATCAGAATCCCAGCCCTAACCACCAATCGGAGCCCGAGAACCAACAGCCAGTCAGAATCCCAGCCCTAACCACCAATCGGAGCCCGAGAATCAACAGCCAATCAGAATCCCAGCCCTAACCACCAATCGGAGCCGAGAACCAACAGCCAATAAGAATCCCAGCCCTACCCACCAATCGGAGCCCGAGAACCAACAACCAATCAGAATCCCAGCCCTACCCACCAATCGGAGCCCGAGAACCAACAGCCAGTCAGAATCCCAGCCCTACCCACCAATCAGAGCCCGAGAACCAACAGCCAATCAGAATCCCAGCCCTACCCACCAATCAGAGCTCGAGAACCAACAGCCAATCAGAATCCCAGCCCTTCCCACCAATCTAATCAGAATCCCAGCCCTACCCACCAATCAGAGCCCGAGAACCAACAGCCAATCAGAATCCCAGCCCTACCCACCAATCAGAGCCCGAGAACCAACAGCCAGTCAGAATGCCAGCCCTACCCACCAATCAGAGCTCGAGAACCAACAGTCAAGTCAGAATCCCAGCCCTACCCACCAATCAGACCCCGAGAACCAACAGCCAAGTCAGAATCCCAGCCCTACCCATCAATCAGAGCCCGAGAACCAACAGCCAGTCAGAATCCCAGCCCTACCCACCAATCAGAGCCCGAGAACCAACAGCCAGTCAGAATCCCAGCCCTACCCACCAATCAGAGCCTGAGAACCAACAGCCAATCAGAATCCCAGCCCTACCCACCAATCACAGCCCGAGAACCAACAGCCAATCAGAGTCCCAGCCCTACCCACCAATCACAGCCCGAGAACCAATAGCCAATCAGAATCCCAGCCCTACCCGCCCTAACCACCAATCACAGCCCGAGAACCAACAGCCAATCAGAATCCCATCCCTAACCACCAATCACAGCTCGAGAACCAACAGCCAATCAGAATCCCAGCCCTTCCCACCAATCCAATCAGAATCCCAGCCCTACCCACCAATCAGAGCCCGAGAACCAACAGCCAGTCAGAATCCCAGCCCTACCCACCAATCAGAGCCCGAGAACCAACAGCCAGTCAGAATCCCAGCCCTACCCACCAATCAGAGCCCGAGAACCAACAGCCAGTCAGAATCCCAGCCCTACCCACCAATCAGAGCCCGAGAACCAACAGCCAGTCAGAATCCCAGCCCTACCCACCAATCAGAGCCCGAGAACCAACAGCCAATCAGAATCCCAGCCCTAACCACCAATCAGAGCTCGAGAACCAACAGCCAATCAGAATCCCAGCCCTTCCCACCAATCTAATCAGAATCCCAGCCCTACCCACCAATCAGAGCCCGAGAACCAACAGCCAGTCAGAATCCCAGCCCTACCCACCAATCAGAGCCCGAGAACCAACAGCCAGTCAGAATCCCAGCCCTACCCACCAATCAGAGCCCGAGAACCAACAGCCAATCAGAATCCCAGCCCTACCCACCAATCACAGCCCGAGAACCAACAGCCAATCAGAGTCCCAGCCCTACCCACCAATCACAGCCCGAGAACCAATAGCCAATCAGAATCCCAGCCCTACCCGCCCTAACCACCAATCACAGCCCGAGAACCAACAGCCAATCAGAATCCCATCCCTAACCACCAATCACAGCCCGAGAACCAACAGCCAATCAGAATCCCAGCCCTACCCACCAATCGGAGCCCGAGAACCAACAGCCAATCAGAATCCCATCCCTAAACACCAATCACAGCCCGAGAACCAACAGCCAGTCAGAATCCCAGCCCTACCCACCAATCGGAGCCCGAGAACCAACAGCCAGTCAGAATCCCAGCCCTACCCACCAATCGGAGCCCGAGAACCAACAGCCAGTCAGAATCCCAGCCCTACCCACCAATCGGAGCCCGAGAACCAACAGCCAGTCAGAATCCCAGCCCTACCCACCAATCGGAGCCCGAGAACCAACAGCCAGTCAGAATCCCAGCCCTACCCACCAATCGGAGCCCGAGAAGCAACAGCCAGTCAGAATCCCAGCCCTACCCACCAATCGGAGCCCGAGAAGCAACAGCCAGTCAGACTCCCAGCCCTAACCACCAATCGGAGCCCGAGAAGCAACAGCCAGTCAGACTCCCAGCCCTACCCACCAATCGGAGCCCGAGAAGCAACAGCCAGTCAGAATCCCAGCCCTACCCACCAATCGGAGCCCGAGAACCAACAGCAAGTCAGAATCCCAGCCCTACCCACCAATCGGAGCCCGAGAACCAACAGCCAGTCAGAATCCCAGCTCTACCCACCAATCGGAGCCCGAGAACCAACAGCCAGTCAGAATCCCAGCCCTACCCACCAATCGGAGCCCGAGAACCAACAGCCAGTCAGAATCCCAGCCCTACCCACCAATCGGAGCCCGAGAACCAACAGCCAGTCAGAATCCCAGCCCTACCCACCAATCGGAGCCCGAGAACCAACAGCCAGTCAGAATCCCAGCCCTACCCACCAATCAGAGACCGAGAAGCAACAGCCAGTCAGACTCCCAGCCCTAACCACCAATCAGAGCCCGAGAACCAACAGCCAGTCAGAATCCCAGCCCTACCCACCAATCAGAGACCGAGAAGCAACAGCCAGTCAGACTCCCAGCCCTAACCACCAATCAGAGCCCGAGAACCAACAGCCAGTCAGAATCACAGCCCTAACCACCAATAACAGCCCGAGAACCAACAGCTAGTCAGAATCCCAGCCCTACCCACCAATCAGAGCCCGAGAACCAACAGCCATTCAGAATCCCAGCCCTAACCACCAATCGGAGCCCGAGAACCAACAGCTAGTCAGAATCCCAGCCCTACCCATCAATCAGAGCCCGAGAACCAACAGCCAGTCAGAATCCCAGCCCTACCCACCAATCAGAGCCCGAGAACCAACAGCCAGTCAGAATCCCAGCCCTACCCACCAATCGAAGCCCGGGAACCAACAGCCAGTCAGAATCCCAGCCCTACCCACCAATCGGAGCACGAGAACCAACAGCCAGTCAGAATCCCAGCCTTACCCACCAATCAGAGCCCGAGAACCAACAGTCAGTCAGAATCCCAGCCCTACCCATCAATCAGAGCCCGAGAACCAACAGCCAGTCAGAATCCCAGCCCTAACCACCAATCAGAGCCCGAGAACCAACAGCCAGTCAGAATTCCAGCCCTAACCACCAATCAGAGCCCGAGAACCAACAGCCAATCAGAATCCCAGCCCTACCCGCCCTAACCACCAATCACAGCCCGAGAACCAACAGCTAATCAGAATCCCAGCCCTAACCATCAATCAGAGCCCGAGAACCAACAGCCAGTCGGAATCCCAGCCCTACCCACCAATCAGAGCCCGAGAACCAACAGCCAGTCGGAATCCCAGCCCTACCCACCAATCAGAGCCCGAGAACTAACAGCCAGTCAGAATCCCAGCCCTACCCACCAATCAGAGCCCGAGAACCAACAGACAGTCAGAATCCCAGCCCTACCCACCAGTCAGAGCCCGAGAACCAACAGCCAGTCAGAATCCCAGCCCTACCCACCAATCAGAGCCCGAGAACCAACAGAAAATCAGAATCCCAGCCCAACCTGCCCTAACCACCAATCACAGCCCGAGAACCAACAGCCAATCAGAATCCCAGCCCTAACTACCAATCAGAGCCCGAGAACCAACAGCCAATCAGAATCCCAGCCCTACCCACCAATCAGAGCCTGAGAACCAACAGCCAGTCAGAATCCCAGCCCTACCCACCAATCAGAGCCCGAGAAGCAACAGCCAGTCAGAATCTCAGCCCTAACGACCAATCAGAGCCCGAGAACCAACAGCCAGTCAGAATCCCAGCCCTAACCACCAATCAGAGCCCGAGAACCAACAGCAGAATCCCAGCCCTACCCACCAATCAGAGCCCGAGAACCAACAGCCAGTCAGAATCCCAGCCCTACCCACCAATCAGAGCCCGAGAACCAACAGCCAATCAGATTCCCAGCCCTACCCACCAATCAGAGCCCGAGAACCAACAGCCAATCAGAATCCCAGCCCTACCCACCAATCAGAACCCGAGAACCAACAGCCAATCAGAATCCCAGCCCTACCCGCCCTAACCACCAATCACAGCCCGAGAACCAACAGCCAATCAGAATCCCATCCCTAACCACCAATCAGAGCCCGAGAACCAACAGCCAATCAGAATCCCAGCCCTACCCACCAATCAGAGCCCGAGAACCAACAGCCAATCAGAATCCCAGCCCTACCCACCAATCAGAGCCCGAGAACCAACAGCCAATCAGAATCCCAGCCCTACCCACCAATCAGAGCGCGAGAACCAACAGCCAATCAGAATCCCAGCCCTACCCACCAATCAGAGCCCGAGAACCAACAGCCAGTCAGAATCCCAGCCCTAACCACCAATCACAGCCCGAGAACCAACAGCCAGTCAGAATCCCAGCCCTAACCACCAATCACAGCCCGAGAACCAACAGCCAGTCAGAATCCCAGCCCTACCCGCCCTAACGACCAATCAGAGCCCGAGAACCAACAGCCAGTCAGAATCCCAGCCCTACCCACCAATCAGAGCCCGAGAACCAACAGCCAGTCAGAATCCCAGCACTACCCACCAATCAGAGCCCGAGAACCAACAGCCAGTCACAATCCCAGCTCTACCTACCAATCAGAGCCCGAGAACCAACAGCCAGTCAGAATCCCAGCCCTACCCACCAATCAGAGCCCGAGAACCAACAGCCAATCAGAATCCCAGCCCTACCCGCCCTAACCACCAATCACAGCCCGAGAACCAACAGCCAATCAGAATCCCAGCCCTACCCACCAATCAGAGCCCGAGAACCAACAGCCAATGAGAATCCCAGCCCTACCCACCAATCAGAGCCCGAGAACCAACAGCCAATGAGAATCCCAGCCCTACCCACCAATCAGAGCCCGAGAACCAACAGCCAGTCAGAATCCCAGCCCTACCCACCAATCAGAGCCCGAGAACCAACAGCCAGTCAGAATCCCAGGCCTACCCACCAATCAGAGCCCGAGAACCAACAGCCAATCAGAATCCCAGCCCTAATCACCAATCAGAGCCCGAGAACCAACAGCCAATCAGAATCCCAGCCCTACCCACCAATCAGAGCCCGAGAACCAACAGCCAATCAGAATCCCAGCCCTACCCACCAATCAGAGCCCGAGAACCAACAGCCAATCAGAATCCCAGCCCTACCCACCAATCAGAGCCCGAGAACAGCCCGAGAACCAACAGCCAATCAGAATCCCAGCCCTACCCACCAATCAGAGCCCGAGAACCAACAGCCAGTCAGAATCCCAGCCCTACCCACCAATCAGAGTCAGAGAACCAACAGCCAGTCAGAATCCCAGCCCTACCCACCAATCACAGCCCGAGAACCAACAGCCAGTCAGAATCCCAGCCCTACCCACCAATCACTGCCCGAGAACCAACAGCCAATCAGAATCCCAGTCCTAACCACAAATCAGAGCCCGAGAACCAACAGCCAGTCAGAATCCCAGCCCTGCCCACCAATCAGAGCCCGAGAACCAACAGCCAGTCAGAATCCCAGCCCTGCCCACCAATCAGAGCCCGAGAACCAACAGCCAATCAGAATCCCCAGCCCTACCCACCAATCAGAGCCCGAGAACCAACAGCCAATCAGAATCCCAGCCCTACCCGCCCTAACCACCAATCACAGCCCGAGAACCAACAGCCAATCAGAATCCCAGCCCTACCCACCAATCAGAGCCCGAGAACCAACAGCCAATCAGAATCCCAGCCCTACCCACCAATCAGAGCCCGAGAACCAACAGCCAATCAGAATCCCAGCCCTACCCACCAATCAGAGCCCGAGAACCAACAGCCAATCAGAATCCCAGCCCTACCCACCAATCAGAGCCCGAGAACCAACAGCCAGTCAGAATCCCAGGCCTACCCACCAATCAGAGCCCGAGAACCAACAGCCAATCAGAATCCCAGGCCTACCCACCAATCAGAGCCCGAGAACCAACAGCCAATCAGAATCCCAGCCTTACCCACCAATCAGAGCCCGAGAACCAACAGCCAATCAGAATCCCAGCCCTACCCACCAATCAGAGCCCGAGAACCAACAGCCAATCAGAATCCCAGCCCTACCCACCAATCAGAGCCCGAGAACCAACAGCCAATCAGAATCCCAGCCCTACCCACCAATCAGAGCCCGAGAACCAACAGCCAGTCAGAATCCCAGCCCTACCCACCAATCAGAGCCAGAGAACCAACAGCCAGTCAGAATCCCAGCCCTACCCACCAATCACAGCCCGAGAACCAACAGCCAGTCAGAATCCCAGCCCTACCCACCAATCACTGCACGAGAACCAACAGCCAATCAGAATCCCAGCCCTAACCACAAATCAGAGCCCGAGAACCAACAGCCAGTCAGAATCCCAGCCCTGCCCACCAATCAGAGCCCGAGAACCAACAGCCAGTCAGAATCCCAGCCCTGCCCACCAATCAGAGCCCGAGAACCAACAGCCAGTCAGAATCCCAGCCCTGCCCACCAATCAGAGCCCGAGATCCAACAGCCAGTCAGAATCCCAGCCCTGCCCACCAATCAGAGCCCCGAGAACCAACAGCCAGTCAGAATCCCAGCCCTGCCCACCAATCACAGCCCGAGAACCAACAGCCAGTCAGAATCCCAGCCCTGCCCACCAATCACAGCCCGAGAACCAACAGCCAGTCATAATCCCAGCCCTGCCCACCAATCACAGCCCGAGAACCAACAGCCAGTCAGAATCCCAGCCCTGCTCACCAATCACTGCCCGAGAACTAACAGCCAGTCAGAATCCCAGCCCTGCCCTCCCAGCCCTGCCCACCAATCACAGCCCGAGAACCAACAGCCAGTCAGAATCCCCAGCCCTGCCCACCAATCACAGCCCGAGAACCAACAGCCAGTCAGAATCCCAGCCCTGCCCACCAATCACAGCCCGAGAACCAACAGCCAGTCAGAATCCCAGCCCTGCCCACCAATCAGAGCACGAGAACCAACAGCCAGTCAGAATCCCAGCCCTACCCACCAATCAGAGCACGAGAACCAACAGCCAGTCAGAATCCCAGCCCTAACCACCAATCAGAGCACGAGAACCAACAGCCAGTCAGAATCCCAGCCCTAACCACCAATCAGAGCCCGAGAACCAACAGCCAGTCAGAATCCCAGCCCTACCCACCAATCAGAGCCCGAGAACCAACAGCCAGTCAGAATCCCAGCCCTACCCACCAATCAGAGCCGAGAACCAACAGCCTGTCAGAATCCCAGCCCTACCCACCAATCAGAGCCAGAGAACCAACAGCCAGTCAGAATCCCAGCCCTACCCACCAATCAGAGCCAGAGAACCAACAGCCAGTCAGAATCCCAGCCCTACCCACCAATCAGAGCCCGGAGAACCAACAGGCAGTCAGAATCCCAGCCCTACCCACCAATCAGAGCCCGAGAACCAACAGCCAGTCAGAATCCCAGCCCTAACCACCGAATCAGAGCCCGAGAACCAACAGCCAGTCAGAATCCCAGCCCTACCCACCAATCAGAGCCCGATAACCAACAGCCAATCAGAATCCCAGCTCTACCCACCAATCACAGCCCCGAGAACCAACAGCCAATCAGAATCCCAGCCCTACCCACCAATCACAGCCCGAGAACCAACAGCCAATCAGAATCCCAGCCCTAACCACCAATCAGAGCCCGAGAACCAACAGCCAGTCAGAATCCCGGCCCTACCCACCAATCAGAGCCCGAGAACCAACAGCCAGTCAGAATCCCAGCCCTACCCACCAATCAGAGCCCGAGAACCAACAGCCAGGCAGAAATCCCAGCCCTACCCACCAATCAGAGCCCGAGAACCAACAGCCAGTCAGAATCCCAGCCCTACCCACCAATCAGAGGCCGAGAACCAACAGCCAGTCAGAATCCCAGCCCTACCCACCAATCAGAGCCCGAGAACCAACAGGCCAGTCAGAATCCCAGCCCTAACCACCAATCAGAGCCCGAGAACCAACAGCCAGTCAGAATCCCAGGCCTACCCACCAATCAGAGCCCGAGAACCAACAGCCAGTCAGAATCCCAGCCCTACCCACCAATCAGAGCCAGAGAACCAACAGCCAGTCAGAATCCCAGCCCTACCCACCAATCAGAGCCCGAGAACCAACAGCCAATCAGAATCCCAGCCCTACCCGCCCTAACCACCAATCACAGCCCGAGAACCAACAGCCAATCAGAATCCCAGCCCTACCCACCAATCAGAGCCCGAGAACCAACAGCCAGTCAGAATCCCAGCCCTACCCACCAATCAGAGCCCGAGAACCAACAGCCAGTCAGAATCCCAGCCCTAACCACCAATCAGAGCCCGAGATCCAACAGCCAGTCAGAATCCCAGCCCTAACCACCAATCAGAGCCCGAGAACCAACAGCCAGTCAGAATCCCAGCCCTAACCACCAATCAGAGCCCCGAGAACCAACAGCCAGTCAGAATCCCAGCCCTAACCACCAATCAGAGCCCGAGAACCAACAGCCAGTCAGAATCCCATCCCTACCCACCAATCAGAGCACGAGAACCAACAGCCAGTCAGAATCCCAGCCCTACCCACCAATCAGAGCCCGGAGAACCAACAGCCAGTCAGAATCCCAGCCCTACCCACCAATCAGAGCCCGAGAACCAACAGCCAGTCAGAATCCCAGCCCTAACCACCAATCAGAGCCCGAGAACCATCAGCCAGTCAGAATCCCAGCCCTACCCACCAATCAGAGCCCGAGAACCAACAGCCAGTCAGAATCCCAGCCCTACCCACCAATCAGAACCCGAGAACCAACAGCCAATCAGAATCCCAGCCCTACCCGCCGTAACCACCAATCACAGCCCGAGAACCAACAGCCAATCAGAATCCCAGCCCTAACCACCAATCACAGCCCGAGAACCAACAGTCAATCAGAATCCCAGCCCTAACCACCAATCAGAGCCCGAGAAACAACAGCCAATCAGAATCCCAGCCCTACCCACCAATCACAGCCCGAGAACCAACACCACCAATCAGAGCCCGAGAACCAACAGCCAGTCAGAATCCCAGCCCTACCCACCAATCAGAGCCCGAGAACCAACAGCCCAGTCAGAATCCCAGCCCTACCCACCAATCAGAGCCCGAGAACCAACAGCCAGTCAGAATCCAGCCCTACCCACCAATCAGAGCCCGAGAACCAACAGCCAGTCAGAATCCCAGCCCTACCCACCAATCAGAGCACGAGAACCAACAGCCAGTCAGAATCCCAGCCCTACCCACCAATCAGAGCCGAGAACCAACAGCCAGTCAGAATCCCAGCCCTACCCACCAATCAGAGCCCGAGAACCAACAGCCAGTCAGAATCCCAGCCCTAACCACCAATCAGAGCCCGAGAACCAACAGCCAGTCAGAATCCCATCCCTAACCACCAATCAGAGCCCGAGAA
Organism: Pleurodeles waltl; assembly: GCF_031143425.1. NCBI lineage: Eukaryota > Metazoa > Chordata > Amphibia > Caudata > Salamandridae > Pleurodeles > Pleurodeles waltl. The sequence continues at coordinate 79,451 of NW_027149929.1, forward strand.
CCAACAGCCAGTCAGAATCCCAGCCCTACCCACCAATCAGAGCCCGAGAACCAACAGCCATTCAGAATCCCAGCCCTACCCACCAATCAGAACCCGAGAACCAACAGCCAATCAGAATCCCAGCCCTACCCGCCGTAACCACCAATCACAGCCCGAGAACCAACAGCCAATCAGAATCCCAGCCCTAACCACCAATCACAGCCCGAGAACCAACAGTCAATCAGAATCCCAGCCCTAACCACCAATCAGAGCTCGAGAACCAACAGCCAATCAGAATCCCAGCCCTGCCCACCAATCACAGCCCGAGAACCAACAGCCAGTCAGAATCCCAGCCCTACCCACCAATCAGAGCACGAGAACCAACAGCCAGTCAGAAATCCCAGCCCTAACCACCAATCAGAGCCCCGAGAACCAACAGCCAAGCAGAATCCCAGCCCTACCCACCAATCAGAGCCCGAGAACCAACAGCCAGTCTGAATCCCAGCCCTAACCACCAATCACAGCCCGAGAACCAACAGCCAATCAGAATCCCAGCCCTACCCACCAATCAGAGCCCGAGAACCAACAGCCAGTCAGAATCCCAGCCCTACCCACCAATCAGAGCCCGAGAACCAACAGCCAGTCAGAATCCCAGCCCTACCCACCAATCAGAGCCCGAGAACCAACAGCCAGTCAGAATCCCAGCCCTACCCACCAATCAGAGCCCGAGAACCAACAGCCAGTCAGAATCCCAGCCCTACCCACCAATCAGAGCCCGAGAACCAACAGCCAATCAGAATCCCAGCCCTACCCGCCCTAACCACCAATCACAGCCGAGAACCAACAGCCAATCAGAATCCCCAGCCCTAACCACCAATCAGAGCCCGAGAACCAAAAGCCAGTCAGAATCCCAGCCCTACCCACCAATCAGAGCCCGAGAACCAACAGCCAGGCAGAATCCCAGCCCTACCCTCCAATCAGAGCCCGAGAAACAACAGCCAGGCAGAATCCCAGCCCTACCCACCAATCAGAGCCCTAGAACCAACAGCCAGTCAGAATCCAGCCCTACCCACCAATCAGAGCCCGAGAACCAACAGCCAGTCAGAATCCCAGCCCTACCCCACCAATCAGAGCCCGAGAACCAACAGCCAGTCAGAATCCCAGCCCTAACCACCAATCAGAGCCCGAGAACCAACAGCCAGTCAGAATCCCAGGCCTACCCACCAATCAGAGCCCGAGAACCAACAGCCAGTCAGAATCCCAGCCCTACCCACCAATCAGAGCCCGAGAACCAACAGCCAGTCAGAATCCCAGCCCTACCCACCAATCAGAGCCCGAGAACCAACAGCCAGTCAGAATCCCAGCCCAACCCACCAATCAGAGCCCGAGAACCAACAGCCAGTCAGAATCCCAGCCCTACCCACCAATCAGAGCCCGAGAACCAACAGCCAGTCAGAATCCCAGCCCTACCCACCAATCAGAGCCCGAGATCCAACAGCCAGTCAGAATCCCAGCCCTAACCACCAATCAGATCCCGAGAACCAACAGCCAGTCAGAATCCCAGCCCTAACCACCAATCAGAGCCCGAGAACCAACAGCCAGTCAGAATCCCAGCCCTAACCACCAATCAGAGCACGAGAACCAACAGCCAGTCAGAATCCCAGCCCTACCCACCAATCAGAGCACGAGAACCAACAGCCAGTCAGAATCCCAGCCCTACCCACCAATCAGAGCCCGAGAACCAACAGCCAGTCAGAATCCCAGCCCTACCCACCAATCAGAGCCCGAGAACCAACAGCCAGTCAGAATCCCACCCCTACCCACCAATCAGAGCCCGAGAACCAACAGCCAGTCAGAATCCCACCCCTAACCACCAATCAGAGCCCGAGAACCAACAGCCAGTCAGAATCCCAGCCCTACCCACCAATCAGAGCCCGAGAACCAACAGCCAGTCAGAATTCCAGCCCTACCCACCAATCAGAACCCGAGAACCAACAGCCAATCAGAATCCCAGCCCTACCCGCCGTAACCACCAATCACAGCCCGAGAACCAACAGCCAATCAGAATCCCAGCCCTAACCACCAATCACAGCCCGAGAAACAACAGTCAATCAGAATCCCAGCCCTAACCACCAATCAGAGCCCGAGAACCAACAGCCAATCAGAATCCCAGCCCTACCCACCAATCACAGCCCGAGAACCAACAGCCAGTCGGAATCCCAGCCCTGCCCACCAATCACAGCCCGAGAACCAACAGCCAGACAGAATCCCAGCCCTGCCCACCAATCAGAGCCCGAGAACCAACAGCTAGTCAGAATCCCAGCCCTACCCACCAATCAGAGCCCGAGAACCAACAGCCAGTCAGAATCCCAGCCCTACCCACCAATCAGAGCCCGAGAACCAACAGCCAATCCGAATCCCAGCCCTACACACCAATCAGAGCCCGAGAACCAACAGCCAGTCAGAATCCCAGCCCTACCCACCAATCAGAGCCCGAGAACCAAACAGCCAGTCAGAATCCCAGCCCTGCCCACCAATCACAGCCCGAGAACCAACAGCCAGTCAGAATCCCAGCCCTACCCACCAATCAGAGCCCGAGAACCAACAGCCAATCAGAATCCCAGCCCTAACAACCAATCACAGCCCGAGAACCAACAGTCAATCAGAATCCCAGCCCTAACCACCAATCAGAGCTCGAGAACCAACAGCCAGTCAGAATCCCCAGCCCTAACCACCAATCAGATCCCGAGAACCAACAGCCAGTCAGAATCCCAGCCCTAACCACCAATCAGAGCCCGAGAACCAACAGCCAGTCAGAATCCCAGCCCTACCCCACCAATCAGAGCCCGAGAAACAACAGCCAGTCAGAATCCCAGCCCTACCCACCAATCAGAGCCCGAGAACCAACAGCCAGTCAGAATCCCAGCCCTACCCACCAATCAGAGCCCGAGAACCAACAGCCAGTCAGAATCCCAGCCCTACCCACCAATCAGAGCCCGAGAACCACAGCCAGTCAGAATCCCAGCTCTAACCACCAATCAGAGCCGAGAACCAACAGCCTGTCAGAATCCCAGCCCTGCCCACCAATCACAGCCCGAGATCCAACAGCCAGTCAGAATCCCAGCCCTGCCCACCAATCAGAGCCCGGAGAACCAACAGCCAGTCAGAATCCCAGCCCTACCCACCAATCAGAGCCGGGAACCAACAGCCAGTCAGAATCCCAGCCCTACCCACCAATCAGAGCCGAGAACCAACAGCCAATCAGAATCCCAGCCCTACCCACCAATCACAGCCCGGAGAACCAACAGCCAATCAGAATCCCAGCCCTACCCGCCCTAACCACCAATCACAGCCCGAGAACCAACAGCCAATCAGAATCCCAGCCCTAACCACCAATCAGAGCCCGAGAACCAACAGCCAGTCAGAATCCCAGCCCTACCCACCAATCAGAGCCCGAGAACCAACAGCCAGTCAGAATCCCAGCCCTACCCACCAATCAGAGCCCGAGAACCCAACAGCCAGGCAGAATCCCAGCCCTACCCACCAATCAGAGCCCGAGAACCAACAGCCAGTCAGAATCCCAGCCCTACCCACCAATCAGAGGCCGAGAACCAACAGCCAGTCAGAATCCCAGCCCTACCCACCAATCAGAGCCCGAGAACCAACAGCCAGTCAGAATCCCAGCCCTAACCACCAATCAGAGCCCGAGAACCAACAGCCAGTCAGAATCCCAGGCCTACCCACCAATCAGAGCCCGAGAACCAACAGCCAGTCAGAATCCCAGCCCTACCCACCAATCAGAGCCAGAGAACCAACAGCCAGTCAGAATCCCAGCCCTACCCACCAATCAGAGCCCGAGAACCAACAGCCAATCAGAATCCCAGCCCTACCCGCCCTAACCACCAATCACAGCCCGAGAACCAACAGCCAATCAGAATCCCAGCCCTACCCACCAATCAGAGCCCGAGAACCAACAGCCAGTCAGAATCCCAGCCCTACCCACCAATCAGAGCCCGAGAACCAACAGCCAGTCAGAATCCCAGCCCTAACCACCAATCAGAGCCCGAGATCCAACAGCCAGTCAGAATCCCAGCCCTAACCACCAATCAGAGCCCGAGAACCAACAGCCAGTCAGAATCCCAGCCCTAACCACCAATCAGAGCCCGAGAACCAACAGCCAGTCAGAATCCCAGCCCTAACCACCAATCAGAGCCCGAGAACCAACAGCCAGTCAGAATCCCATCCCTACCCACCAATCAGAGCACGAGAACCAACAGCCAGTCAGAATCCCAGCCCTACCCCACCAATCAGAGCCCGAGAACCAACAGCCAGTCAGAATCCCAGCCCTACCCACCAATCAGAGCCCGAGAACCAACAGCCAGTCAGAATCCCAGCCCTAACCACCAATCAGAGCCCGAGAACCATCAGCCAGTCAGAATCCCAGCCCTACCCACCAATCAGAGCCCGAGAACCAACAGCCAGTCAGAATCCCAGCCCTACCCACCAATCAGAACCCGAGAACCAACAGCCAATCAGAATCCCAGCCCTACCCGCCGTAACCACCAATCACAGCCCGAGAACCAACAGCCAATCAGAATCCCAGCCCTAACCACCAATCACAGCCCGAGAACCAACAGTCAATCAGAATCCCAGCCCTAACCACCAATCAGAGCCCGAGAAACAACAGCCAATCAGAATCCCAGCCCTACCCACCAATCACAGCCCGAGAACCAACACCACCAATCAGAGCCGAGAACCAACAGCCAGTCAGAATCCCAGCCCTACCCACCAATCAGAGCCCGAGAACCAACAGCCCAGTCAGAATCCCAGCCCTACCCACCAATCAGAGCCCGAGAACCAACAGCCAGTCAGAATCCCAGCCCCTACCCACCAATCAGAGCCCGAGAACCAACAGCCAGTCAGAATCCCAGCCCTACCCACCAATCAGAGCACGAGAACCAACAGCCAGTCAGAATCCCAGCCCTACCCACCAATCAGAGCCCGAGAACCAACAGCCAGTCAGAATCCCAGCCCTACCCACCAATCAGAGCCCGAGAACCAACAGCCAGTCAGAATCCCAGCCCTAACCACCAATCAGAGCCCGAGAACCAACAGCCAGTCAGAATCCCATCCCTAACCACCAATCAGAGCCCGAGAACCAACAGCCAGTCAGAATCCCAGCCCTACCCACCAATCAGAGCCCGAGAACCAACAGCCATTAAGAATCCCAGCCCTACCCACCAATCAGAACCCGAGAACCAACAGCCAATCAGAATCCCAGCCCTACCCGCCGTAACCACCAATCACAGCCCGAGAACCAACAGCCAATCAGAATCCCAGCCCTAACCACCAATCACAGCCCGAGAACCAACAGTCAATCAGAATCCCAGCCCTAACCACCAATCAGAGCTCGAGAACCAACAGCCAATCAGAATCCCAGCCCTGCCCACCAATCACAGCCCGAGAACCAACAGCCAGTCAGAATCCCAGCCCTACCCACCAATCAGAGCACGAGAACCAACAGCCAGTCAGAATCCCAGCCCTAACCACCAATCAGAGCCCGAGAACCAACAGCCAAGCAGAATCCCAGCCCTACCCACCAATCAGAGCCCGAGAACCAACAGCCAGTCTGAATCCCAGCCCTAACCACCAATCACAGCCCGAGAACCAACAGCCAATCAGAATCCCAGCCCTACCCACCAATCAGAGCCCGAGAACCAACAGCCAGTCAGAATCCCAGCCCTACCCACCAATCAGAGCCCGAGAACCAACAGCCAGTCAGAATCCCAGCCCTACCCACCAATCAGAGCCCGAGAACCAACAGCCAGTCAGAATCCCAGCCCTACCCACCAATCAGAGCCCGAGAACCAACAGCCAATCAGAATCCCAGCCCTACCCACCAATCACAGCCCGAGAACCAACAGCCAATCAGAATCCCAGCCCTACCCTCCCTAACCACCAATCACAGCCCGAGAACCAACAGCCAATCAGATCCCAGCCCTAACCACCAATCAGAGCCCGAGAACCAAAAGCCAGTCAGAATCCCAGCCCTACCACCAATCAGAGCCCGAGAACCAACAGCCAGGCAGAATCCCAGCCCTACCCTCCAATCAGAGCCCGAGAAACAACAGCCAGGCAGAATCCCAGCCCTACCCACCAATCAGAGCCCTAGAACCAACAGCCAGTCAGAATCCCAGCCCTACCCACCAATCAGAGCCCGAGAACCAACAGCCAGTCAGAATCCCAGCCCTACCCACCAATCAGAGCCCGAGAACCAACAGCCAGTCAGAATCCCAGCCCTAACCACCAATCAGAGCCCGAGAACCAACAGCCAGTCAGAATCCCAGGCCTACCCACCAATCAGAGCCCGAGAACCAACAGCCAGTCAGAATCCCAGCCCTACCCACCAATCAGAGCCCGAGAACCAACAGCCAGTCAGAATCCCAGCCCTACCCACCAATCAGAGCCCGAGAACCAACAGCCAGTCAGAATCCCAGCCCAACCCACCAATCAGAGCCCGAGAACCAACAGCCAGTCAGAATCCCAGCCCTACCCACCAATCAGAGCCCGAGAACCAACAGCCAGTCAGAATCCCAGCCCTACCCACCAATCAGAGCCCGAGATCCAACAGCCAGTCAGAATCCCAGCCCTAACCACCAATCAGATCCCGAGAACCAACAGCCAGTCAGAATCCCAGCCCTAACCACCAATCAGAGCCCGAGAACCAACAGCCAGTCAGAATCCCAGCCCTAACCACCAATCAGAGCACGAGAACCAACAGCCAGTCAGAATCCCAGCCCCTACCCACCAATCAGAGCACGAGAACCAACAGCCAGTCAGAATCCAGCCCTACCCACCAATCAGAGCCCGAGAACCAACAGCCAGTCAGAATCCCAGCCCTACCCACCAATCAGAGCCCGAGAACCAACAGCCAGTCAGAATCCCACCCCTACCCACCAATCAGAGGCCGAGAACCAACAGCCAGTCAGAATCCCACCCCTAACCACCAATCAGAGCCCGAGAACCAACAGCCAGTCAGAATCCCAGCCCTACCCACCAATCAGAGCCCGAGAACCAACAGCCAGTCAGAATCCCAGCCCTACCCACCAATCAGAAACCGAGAACCAACAGCCAATCAGAATCCCAGCCCTACCCGCCGTAACCACCAATCACAGCCCGAGAACCAACAGCCAATCAGAATCCCAGCCCTAACCACCAATCACAGCCCGAGAAACAACAGTCAATCAGAATCCCAGCCCTAACCACCAATCAGAGCCCGAGAACCAACAGCCAATCAGAATCCCAGCCCTACCCACCAATCACAGCCCGAGAACCAACAGCCAGTCGGAATCCCCAGCCCTGCCCACCAATCACAGCCCGAGAACCAACAGCCAGACAGAATCCCAGCCCTGCCCACCAATCAGAGCCGAGAACCAACAGCTAGTCAGAATCCCAGCCCTACCCACCAATCAGAGCCCGAGAACCAACAGCCAGTCAGAATCCCAGCCCTACCCACCAATCAGAGCCCGAGAACCAACAGCCAATCCGAATCCCAGCCCTACACACCAATCAGAGCCCGAGAACCAACAGCCAGTCAGAATCCCAGCCCTACCCACCAATCAGAGCCCGAGAACCAACAGCCAGTCAGAATCCCAGCCCTGCCCACCAATCACAGCCCGAGAACCAACAGCCAGTCAGAATCCCAGCCCTACCCACCAATCAGAGCCCGAGAACCAACAGCCAATCAGAATCCCAGCCCTAACAACCAATCACAGCCCGAGAACCAACAGTCAATCAGAATCCCAGCCCTAACCACCAATCAGAGCTCGAGAACCAACAGCCAGTCAGAATCCCAGCCCTAACCACCAATCAGATCCCGAGAACCAACAGCCAGTCAGAATCCCAGCCCTAACCACCAATCAGAGCCCGAGAACCAACAGCCAGTCAGAATCCCAGCCCTACCCACCAATCAGAGCCCGAGAACCAACAGCCAGTCAGAATCCCAGCCCTACCCACCAATCAGAGCCCGAGAACCAACAGCCAGTCAGAATCCCAGCCCTACCCACCAATCAGAGCCCGAGAACCACAGCCAGTCAGAATCCCCAGCCCTACCCACCAATCAGAGCCCGAGAACCAACAGCCAGTCAGAATCCCAGCCCTAACCACCAATCAGAGCCCGAGAACCAACAGCCAGTCAGAATCCCAGCCCTGCCCACCAATCAGAGCCCGAGATCCAACAGCCAGTCAGAATCCCAGCCCCTGCCCACCAATCACAGCCCGAGAACCAACAGCCAGTCAGAATCCCAGCCCTGCCCACCAATCAGAGCCCGGGGAACCAACAGCCAGTCAGAATCCCAGCCCTACCCACCAATCAGAGCCCGGGGAACCAACAGCCAGTCAGAATCCCAGCCCTACCCACCCAATCAGAGCCCGAGAACCAACAGCCAGTCAGAATCCCAGCCCTACCCACAAATCAGAGCCCGAGAACCAACAGCCAGTCAGAATCCCAGCCCTACCCACCAATCAGAACCCGAGAACCCAACAGCCAATCAGAATCCCAGCCCTACCCGCCGTAACCACCAATCACAGCCCGAGAACCAACAGCCAATCAGAATCCCAGCCCTAACCACCAATCACAGCCCGAAAACCAACAGTCAGTCAGAATCCCAGCCCTAACCACCAATCACAGCCCGAGAACCAACAGCCAGTCAGAATCCCAGCCCTGCCCACCAATCACAGCCCGAGAACCAACAGCCAGTCAGAATCCCAGCCCTGCCCACCAATCACAGCCCGAGAACCAACAGCCAGTCAGAATCCCAGCCCTGCCCACCAATCACAGCCCGAGAACCAACAGCCAGTCAGAATCCCAGCCCTGCCCACCAATCAGAGCCCGAGAACCAACAGCCAGTCAGAATCCCAGCCCTGCCCACCAATCAGAGCCCGAGAACCAACAGCCAGTCAGAATCCCAGCCCTGCCACCAATCAGAGCCCGAGAACCAACAGCCAGTCAGAATCCCAGCCCTACCCACCAATCAGAGCCCGAGAACCAACAGCCAGTCAGAATCCCAGCCCCTACCCACCAATCAGAGCCCGAGAACCAACAGCCAATCAGAATCCCAGCCCTACCCACCAATCAGAGCCCGAGAACCAACAGCCAGTCAGAATCCCAGCCCTACCCACCAATCAGAGCCCGAGAACCAACAGCCAGTCAGAATCCCAGCCCTACCCACCAATCAGAGCCCGAGAACCAACAGCCAGTCAGAATCCCAGCCCTACCCACCAATCAGAGCCCGAGAACCAACAGCCAGTCAGAATCCCAGCCCTACCCACCAATCAGAGCCCGAGAACCAACAGCCAATCAGAATCCAGCCCCTACCCACCAATCAGAGCCCGAGAACCAACAGCCAATCAGAATCCCAGCCCTACCCACCAATCACAGCCCGAGAACCAACAGCCAATCAGCATCACAGCCCTACCCGCCCTAACCACCAATCACAGCCCGAGAACCAACAGCCAATCAGAATCCCAGCCCTAACCACCAATCAGAGCCCGAGAACCAAAAGCCAGTCAGGAATGCCAGCCCTACCCACCAATCAGAGCCCGAGAACCAACGGCCAGGCAGAAACCCAGTGCCCTACCCTCCAATCAGAGCCCGAGAAACAACAGCCAGGCAGAATCCCAGCCCTACCCACCAATCAGAGCCCGAGAACCAACAGCCAGTCAGAATCCCAGCTCTACCCACCAATCAGAGCCCGAGAACCAAAAGCCAGTCAGAATCCCAGCCCTACCCACCAATCAGAGCCCGAGAACCAACAGCCAGTCAGAATCCCAGCCCTAACCACCAATCAGAGCCGAGAACCAACAGCCAGTCAGAATCCCAGGCCTACCCACCAATCAGAGCCCGAGAACCAACAGCCAGTCAGAATCCCAGCCCTACCCACCAATCAGAGCCCGAGAACCAACAGCAAGTCAGAATCCCAGCCCTACCCCACCAATCAGAGCCCGAGAACCAACAGCCAGTCAGAATCCCAGCCCAACCCACCAATCAGAGCCCGAGAACCAACAGCCAGTCAGAATCCCAGCCCTACCCACCAATCAGAGCCCGAGAACCAACAGCCAGTCAGAATCCCAGCCCTACCCACCAATCAGAGCCCGAGATCCAAACAGCCAGTCAGAATCCCCAGCCCTAACCACCAATCAGATCCCCGAGAACCAACAGCCAGTCAGAATCCCAGCCCTAACCACCAATCAGAGCCCGAGAACCAACAGCCAGTCAGAATCCCAGCCCTAACCACCAATCAGAGCACGAGAACCAACAGCCAGTCAGAATCCCAGCCCTACCCACCAATCAGAGCACGAGAACCAACAGCCAGTCAGAATCCCAGCCCTACCCCACCAATCAGAGCCCGAGAACCAACAGCCAGTCAGAATCCCAGCCCTACCCACCAATCAGAGCCCGAGAACCAACAGCCAGTCAGAATCCCAGCCCTACCCACCAATCAGAGCCCGAGAACCAACAGCCAGTCAGAATCCCACCCCTAACCACCAATCAGAGCCCGAGAACCAACAGCCAGTCAGAATCCCAGCCCTACCCACCAATCAGAACCCGAGAACCAACAGCCAATCAGAATCCCAGCCCTACCCGCCGTAACAACCAATCACAGCCCGAGAACCAACAGCCAATCAGATTCCCAGCCCTACCCACCAATCAGAGCCCCGAGAACCAACAGCCAATCAGAATCCCAGCCCTACCCACCAATCAGAACCCGAGAACCAACAGCCAATCAGAATCCCAGCCCTACCCGCCCTAACCACCAATCACAGCCCGAGCACCAACAGCCAATCAGAATCCCCAGCCCTAACCACCAATCAGAGCCCGAGAACCAACAGCCAATCAGAATCCCAGCCCTACCCCACCAATCAGAGCCCGAGAACCAACAGCCAATCAGAATCCCCAGCCCTACCCACCAATCAGAGCCCAAGAACCAACAGCCAATCAGAATCCCAGCCCTACCCACCAATCAGAGCGCGAGAACCAACAGCCAATTCTACCCACCAATCAGAGCCCGAGAACCAACAGCCAGTCAGAATCCCAGCCCTAACCACCAATCACAGCCCGAGAACCAACAGCCAGTCAGAATCCCAGCCCTAACCACCAATCAGAGCCCGAGAACCAACAACCAGTCAGAATCCCAGCCCTACCCGCCATAACGACCAATCAGAGCCCGAGAACCAACAGCCAGTCAGAATCCCAGCCCTACCCACCAATCAGAGCCCGAGAACCAACAGCCAGTCAGAATCCCAGCCCTACCCACCAATCAGAGCCCGAGAACCAACAGCCAGTCAGAATCCCAGCTCTACCTACCAATCAGAGCCCGAGAACCAACAGCCAGTCAGAATCCCAGCCCTACCCACCAATCAGAGCCCGAGAACCAACAGTAAATCAGAATCCCAGACCTACCCGCCCTAACCACCAATCAGAGCCCGAGAACCAACAGCCAATCAGAATCCCAGCCCTACCCCCCAATCAGAGCCCGAGAACCAACAGCCAGTCAGAATCCCAGCCCTACCCACCAATCAGAGCCCGAGAACCAACAGCCAGTCAGAATCCCAGGCCTACCCACCAATCAGAGCCCGAGAACCAACAGCCAATCAGAATCCCAGCCCTACCCACCAATCAGAGCCCGAGAACCAACAGCCAATCAGAATCCCAGCCCTACCCACCAATCAGAGCCCGAGAACCAACAGCCAATCAGAATCCCAGCCCTACCCACCAATCAGAGCCCGAGAACCAACAGCCAATCAGAATCCCAGCCCTACCCACCAATCAGAGCCCGAGAACCAACAGCCAATCAGAATCCCAGCCCTACCCACCAATCAGAGCCCGAGAACCAACAGCCAATCAGAATCCCAGCCCTACCCACCAATCAGAGCCAGAGAACCAACAGCCAGTCAGAATCCCAGCCCTACCCACCAATCACAGCCCGAGAACCAACAGCCAGTCAGAATCCCAGCCCTACCCACCAATCACTGCCCGAGAACCAACAGCCAATCAGAATCCCAGCCCTAACCACAAATCAGAGCCCGAGAACCAACAGCCAGTCAGAATCCCAGCCCTGCCCACCAATCAGAGCCCGAGAACCAGCAGCCAGTCAGAATCCCAGCCCTGCCCACCAATCAGAGCCCGAGAACCAACAGCCAGTCAGAATCCCAGCCCTACCCACCAATCGGAGCCCGAGAACCAACAGCCAGTCAGAATCCCAGCCCTACCCACCAATCGGAGCCCGAGAACCAACAGCCAGTCAGAATCCCAGCCCTACCCACCAATCAGAGACCGAGAAGCAACAGCCAGTCAGACTCCCAGCCCTAACCACCAATCAGAGCCCGAGAACCAACAGCCAGTCAGAATCCCAGCCCTACCCACCAATCAGAGACCGAGAAGCAACAGCCAGTCAGACTCCCAGCCCTAACCACCAATCAGAGCCTGAGAACCAACAGCCAGTCAGAATCACAGCCCTAACCACCAATAACAGCCCGAGAACCAACAGCTAGTCAGAATCCCAGCCCTACCCACCAATCAGAGCCCGAGAACCAACAGCCATTCAGAATCCCAGCCCTAACCACCAATCGGAGCCCGAGAACCAACAGCTAGTCAGAATCCCAGCCCTACCCATCAATCAGAGCCCGAGAACCAACAGCCAGTCAGAATCCCAGCCCTACCCACCAATCAGAGCCCGAGAACCAACAGCCAGTCAGAATCCCAGCCCTACCCACCAATCGAAGCCCGGGAACCAACAGCCAGTCAGAATCCCAGCCCTACCCACCAATCGGAGCACGAGAACCAACAGCCAGTCAGAATCCCAGCCTTACCCACCAATCAGAGCCCGAGAACCAACAGTCAGTCAGAATCCCAGCCCTACCCATCAATCAGAGCCCGAGAACCAACAGCCAGTCAGAATCCCAGCCCTAACCACCAATCAGAGCCCGAGAACCAACAGCCAGTCAGAATTCCAGCCCTAACCACCAATCAGAGCCCGAGAACCAACAGCCAATCAGAATCCCAGCCCTACCCGCCCTAACCACCAATCACAGCCCGAGAACCAACAGCTAATCAGAATCCCAGCCCTAACCATCAATCAGAGCCCGAGAACCAACAGCCAGTCGGAATCCCAGCCCTACCCACCAATCAGAGCCCGAGAACCAACAGCCAGTCGGAATCCCAGCCCTACCCACCAATCAGAGCCCGAGAACTAACAGCCAGTCAGAATCCCAGCCCTACCCACCAATCAGAGCCCGAGAACCAACAGACAGTCAGAATCCCAGCCCTACCCACCAGTCAGAGCCCGAGAACCAACAGCCAGTCAGAATCCCAGCCCTACCCACCAATCAGAGCCCGAGAACCAACAGAAAATCAGAATCCCAGCCCAACCTGCCCTAACCACCAATCACAGCCCGAGAACCAACAGCCAATCAGAATCCCAGCCCTAACTACCAATCAGAGCCCGAGAACCAACAGCCAATCAGAATCCCAGCCCTACCCACCAATCAGAGCCTGAGAACCAACAGCCAGTCAGAATCCCAGCCCTACCCACCAATCAGAGCCCGAGAAGCAACAGCCAGTCAGAATCTCAGCCCTAACGACCAATCAGAGCCCGAGAACCAACAGCCAGTCAGAATCCCAGCCCTAACCACCAATCAGAGCCCGAGAACCAACAGCAGAATCCCAGCCCTACCCACCAATCAGAGCCCGAGAACCAACAGCCAGTCAGAATCCCAGCCCTACCCACCAATCAGAGCCCGAGAACCAACAGCCAATCAGATTCCCAGCCCTACCCACCAATCAGAGCCCGAGAACCAACAGCCAATCAGAATCCCAGCCCTACCCACCAATCAGAACCCGAGAACCAACAGCCAATCAGAATCCCAGCCCTACCCGCCCTAACCACCAATCACAGCCCGAGAACCAACAGCCAATCAGAATCCCATCCCTAACCACCAATCAGAGCCCGAGAACCAACAGCCAATCAGAATCCCAGCCCTACCCACCAATCAGAGCCCGAGAACCAACAGCCAATCAGAATCCCAGCCCTACCCACCAATCAGAGCCCGAGAACCAACAGCCAATCAGAATCCCAGCCCTACCCACCAATCAGAGCGCGAGAACCAACAGCCAATCAGAATCCCAGCCCTACCCACCAATCAGAGCCCGAGAACCAACAGCCAGTCAGAATCCCAGCCCTAACCACCAATCACAGCCCGAGAACCAACAGCCAGTCAGAATCCCAGCCCTAACCACCAATCACAGCCCGAGAACCAACAGCCAGTCAGAATCCCAGCCCTACCCGCCCTAACGACCAATCAGAGCCCGAGAACCAACAGCCAGTCAGAATCCCAGCCCTACCCACCAATCAGAGCCCGAGAACCAACAGCCAGTCAGAATCCCAGCACTACCCACCAATCAGAGCCCGAGAACCAACAGCCAGTCACAATCCCAGCTCTACCTACCAATCAGAGCCCGAGAACCAACAGCCAGTCAGAATCCCAGCCCTACCCACCAATCAGAGCCCGAGAACCAACAGCCAATCAGAATCCCAGCCCTACCCGCCCTAACCACCAATCACAGCCCGAGAACCAACAGCCAATCAGAATCCCAGCCCTACCCACCAATCAGAGCCCGAGAACCAACAGCCAATGAGAATCCCAGCCCTACCCACCAATCAGAGCCCGAGAACCAACAGCCAATGAGAATCCCAGCCCTACCCACCAATCAGAGCCCGAGAACCAACAGCCAGTCAGAATCCCAGCCCTACCCACCAATCAGAGCCCGAGAACCAACAGCCAGTCAGAATCCCAGGCCTACCCACCAATCAGAGCCCGAGAACCAACAGCCAATCAGAATCCCAGCCCTAATCACCAATCAGAGCCCGAGAACCAACAGCCAATCAGAATCCCAGCCCTACCCACCAATCAGAGCCCGAGAACCAACAGCCAATCAGAATCCCAGCCCTACCCACCAATCAGAGCCCGAGAACCAACAGCCAATCAGAATCCCAGCCCTACCCACCAATCAGAGCCCGAGAACCAACAGCCAATCAGAATCCCAGCCCTACCCACCAATCAGAGCCCGAGAACCAACAGCCAGTCAGAATCCCAGCCCTACCCACCAATCAGAGTCAGAGAACCAACAGCCAGTCAGAATCCCAGCCCTACCCACCAATCACAGCCCGAGAACCAACAGCCAGTCAGAATCCCAGCCCTACCCACCAATCACTGCCCGAGAACCAACAGCCAATCAGAATCCCAGTCCTAACCACAAATCAGAGCCCGAGAAACAACAGCCAGTCAGAATCCCAGCCCTGCCCACCAATCAGAGCCCGAGAACCAACAGCCAGTCAGAATCCCAGCCCTGCCCACCAATCAGAGCCCGAGAACCAACAGCCAATCAGAATCCCAGCCCTACCCACCAATCAGAGCCCGAGAACCAACAGCCAATCAGAATCCCAGCCCTACCCGCCCTAACCACCAATCACAGCCCGAGAACCAACAGCCAATCAGAATCCCAGCCCTACCCACCAATCAGAGCCCGAGAACCAACAGCCAATCAGAATCCCAGCCCTACCCACCAATCAGAGCCCGAGAACCAACAGCCAATCAGAATCCCAGCCCTACCCACCAATCAGAGCCCGAGAACCAACAGCCAATCAGAATCCCAGCCCTACCCACCAATCAGAGCCCGAGAACCAACAGCCAGTCAGAATCCCAGGCCTACCCACCAATCAGAGCCCGAGAACCAACAGCCAATCAGAATCCCAGGCCTACCCACCAATCAGAGCCCGAGAACCAACAGCCAATCAGAATCCCAGCCCTACCCACCAATCAGAGCCCGAGAACCAACAGCCAATCAGAATCCCAGCCCTACCCACCAATCAGAGCCCGAGAACCAACAGCCAATCAGAATCCCAGCCCTACCCACCAATCAGAGCCCGAGAACCAACAGCCAATCAGAATCCCAGCCCTACCCACCAATCAGAGCCCGAGAACCAACAGCCAGTCAGAATCCCAGCCCTACCCACCAATCAGAGCCAGAGAACCAACAGCCAGTCAGAATCCCAGCCCTACCCACCAATCACAGCCCGAGAACCAACAGCCAGTCAGAATCCCAGCCCTACCCACCAATCACTGCACGAGAACCAACAGCCAATCAGAATCCCAGCCCTAACCACAAATCAGAGCCCGAGAACCAACAGCCAGTCAGAATCCCAGCCCTGCCCACCAATCAGAGCCCGAGAACCAACAGCCAGTCAGAATCCCAGCCCTGCCCACCAATCAGAGCCCGAGAACCAACAGCCAGTCAGAATCCCAGCCCTGCCCACCAATCAGAGCCCGAGATCCAACAGCCAGTCAGAATCCCAGCCCTGCCCACCAATCAGAGCCCGAGAACCAACAGCCAGTCAGAATCCCAGCCCTGCCCACCAATCACAGCCCGAGAACCAACAGCCAGTCAGAATCCCAGCCCTGCCCACCAATCACAGCCCGAGAACCAACAGCCAGTCATAATCCCAGCCCTGCCCACCAATCACAGCCCGAGAACCAACAGCCAGTCAGAATCCCAGCCCTGCTCACCAATCACTGCCCGAGAACTAACAGCCAGTCAGAATCCCAGCCCTGCCCTCCCAGCCCTGCCCACCAATCACAGCCCGAGAACCAACAGCCAGTCAGAATCCCAGCCCTGCCCACCAATCACAGCCCGAGAACCAACAGCCAGTCAGAATCCCAGCCCTGCCCACCAATCACAGCCCGAGAACCAACAGCCAGTCAGAATCCCAGCCCTGCCCACCAATCAGAGCCCGAGAACCAACAGCCAGTCAGAATCCCAGCCCTACCCACCAATCAGAGCACGAGAACCAACAGCCAGACAGAATCCCAGCCCTACCCACCAATCAGAGCACGAGAACCAACAGCCAGTCAGAATCCCAGCCCTAACCACCAATCAGAGCACGAGAACCAACAGCCAGTCAGAATCCCAGCCCTAACCACCAATCAGAGCCCGAGAACCAACAGCCAGTCAGAATCCCAGCCCTACCCACCAATCAGAGCCCGAGAACCAACAGCCAGTCAGAATCCCAGCCCTACCCACCAATCAGAGCCGAGAACCAACAGCCTGTCAGAATCCCAGCCCTACCCACCAATCAGAGCCAGAGAACCAACAGCCAGTCAGAATCCCAGCCCTACCCACCAATCAGAGCCAGAGAACCAACAGCCAGTCAGAATCCCAGCCCTACCCACCAATCAGAGCCCGAGAACCAACAGGCAGTCAGAATCCCAGCCCTACCCACCAATCAGAGCCCGAGAACCAACAGCCAGTCAGAATCCCAGCCCTAACCACCAATCAGAGCCCGAGAACCAACAGCCAGTCAGAATCCCAGCCCTACCCACCAATCAGAGCCCGATAACCAACAGCCAATCAGAATCCCAGCTCTACCCACCAATCACAGCCCGAGAACCAACAGCCAATCAGAATCCCAGCCCTACCCACCAATCACAGCCCGAGAACCAACAGCCAATCAGAATCCCAGCCCTACCCGCCCTAACCACCAATCACAGCCCGAGAACCAACAGCCAATCAGAATCCCAGCCCTAACCACCAATCAGAGCCCGAGAACCAACAGCCAGTCAGAATCCCAGCCCTACCCACCAATCAGAGCCCGAGAACCAACAGCCAGTCAGAATCCCAGCCCTACCCACCAATCAGAGCCCGAGAACCAACAGCCAGGCAGAATCCCAGCCCTACCCACCAATCAGAGCCCGAGAACCAACAGCCAGTCAGAATCCCAGCCCTACCCACCAATCAGAGGCCGAGAACCAACAGCCAGTCAGAATCCCAGCCCTACCCACCAATCAGAGCCCGAGAACCAACAGCCAGTCAGAATCCCAGCCCTAACCACCAATCAGAGCCCGAGAACCAACAGCCAGTCAGAATCCCAGGCCTACCCACCAATCAGAGCCCGAGAACCAACAGCCAGTCAGAATCCCAGCCCTACCCACCAATCAGAGCCAGAGAACCAACAGCCAGTCAGAATCCCAGCCCTACCCACCAATCAGAGCCCGAGAACCAACAGCCAATCAGAATCCCAGCCCTACCCGCCCTAACCACCAATCACAGCCCGAGAACCAACAGCCAATCAGAATCCCAGCCCTACCCACCAATCAGAGCCCGAGAACCAACAGCCAGTCAGAATCCCAGCCCTACCCACCAATCAGAGCCCGAGAACCAACAGCCAGTCAGAATCCCAGCCCTAACCACCAATCAGAGCCCGAGATCCAACAGCCAGTCAGAATCCCAGCCCTAACCACCAATCAGAGCCCGAGAACCAACAGCCAGTCAGAATCCCAGCCCTAACCACCAATCAGAGCCCGAGAACCAACAGCCAGTCAGAATCCCAGCCCTAACCACCAATCAGAGCCCGAGAACCAACAGCCAGTCAGAATCCCAGGCCTACCCACCAATCAGAGCCCGAGAACCAACAGCCAGTCAGAATCCCAGCCCTACCCACCAATCAGAGCACGAGAACCAACAGCCAGTCAGAATCCCAGCCCTACCCACCAATCAGAGCCCGAGAACCAACAGCCAGTCAGAATCCCAGCCCTACCCACCAATCAGAGCCCGAGAACCAACAGCCAGTCAGAATCCCACCCCTACCCACCAATCAGAGCCCGAGAACCAACAGCCAGTCAGAATCCCACCCCTAACCACCAATCAGAGCCCGAGAACCAACAGCCAGTCAGAATCCCAGCCCTACCCACCAATCAGAGCCCGAGAACCAACAGCCAGTCAGAATCCCAGCCCTACCCACCAATCAGAACCCGAGAACCAACAGCCAATCAGAATCCCAGCCCTACCCGCCGTAACCACCAATCACAGCCCGAGAACCAACAGCCAATCAGAATCCCAGCCCTAACCACCAATCACAGCCCGAGAAACAACAGTCAATCAGAATCCCAGCCCTAACCACCAATCAGAGCCCGAGAACCAACAGCCAATCAGAATCCCAGCCCTACCCACCAATCACAGCCCGAGAACCAACAGCCAGTCGGAATCCCAGCCCTGCCCACCAATCACAGCCCGAGAACCAACAGCCAGACAGAATCCCAGCCCTGCCCACCAATCAGAGCCCGAGAACCAACAGCTAGTCAGAATCCCAGCCCTACCCACCAATCAGAGCCCGAGAACCAACAGCCAGTCAGAATCCCAGCCCTACCCACCAATCAGAGCCCGAGAACCAACAGCCAATCCGAATCCCAGCCCTACACACCAATCAGAGCCCGAGAACCAACAGCCAGTCAGAATCCCAGCCCTACCCACCAATCAGAGCCCGAGAACCAACAGCCAGTCAGAATCCCAGCCCTGCCCACCAATCACAGCCCGAGAACCAACAGCCAGTCAGAATCCCAGCCCTACCCACCAATCAGAGCCCGAGAACCAACAGCCAATCAGAATCCCAGCCCTAACAACCAATCACAGCCCGAGAACCAACAGTCAATCAGAATCCCAGCCCTAACCACCACTCAGAGCTCGAGAACCAACAGCCAGTCAGAATCCCAGCCCTAACCACCAATCAGATCCCGAGAACCAACAGCCAGTCAGAATCCCAGCCCTAACCACCAATCAGAGCCCGAGAACCAACAGCCAGTCAGAATCCCAGCCCTACCCACCAATCAGAGCCCGAGAACCAACAGCCAGTCAGAATCCCAGCCCTACCCACCAATCAGAGCCCGAGAACCAACAGCCAGTCAGAATCCCAGCCCTACCCACCAATCAGAGCCCGAGAACCAACAGCCAGTCAGAATCCCAGCCCTACCCACCAATCAGAGCCCGAGAACCAACAGCCAGTCAGAATCCCAGCCCTAACCACCAATCAGAGCCCGAGAACCAACAGCCAGTCAGAATCCCAGCCCTGCCCACCAATCACAGCCCGAGATCCAACAGCCAGTCAGAATCCCAGCCCTGCCCACCAATCACAGCCCGAGAACCAACAGCCAGTCAGAATCCCAGCCCTGCCCACCAATCAGAGCCCGGGAACCAACAGCCAGTCAGAATCCCAGCCCTACCCACCAATCAGAGCCCGGGAACCAACAGCCAGTCAGAATCCCAGCCCTACCCACCAATCAGAGCCCGAGAACCAACAGCCAGTCAGAATCCCAGCCCTACCCACAAATCAGAGCCCGAGAACCAACAGCCAGTCAGAATCCCAGCCCTACCCACCAATCAGAACCCGAGAACCAACAGCCAATCAGAATCCCAGCCCTACCCGCCGTAACCACCAATCACAGCCCGAGAACCAACAGCCAATCAGAATCCCAGCCCTAACCACCAATCACAGCCCGAAAACCAACAGTCAGTCAGAATCCCAGCCCTAACCACCAATCACAGCCCGAGAACCAACAGCCAGTCAGAATCCCAGCCCTGCCCCACCAATCACAGCCCGAGAACCAACAGCCAGTCAGAATCCCAGCCCTGCCCACCAATCACAGCCCGAGAACCAACAGCCAGTCAGAATCCCAGCCCTGCCCACCAATCACAGCCCGAGAACCAACAGCCAGTCAGAATCCCAGCCCTGCCCACCAATCAGAGCCCGAGAACCAACAGCCAGTCAGAATCCCAGCCCTGCCCACCAATCAGAGCCCGAGAACCAACAGCCAGTCAGAATCCCAGCCCTGCCACCAATCAGAGCCCGAGAACCAACAGCCAGTCAGAATCCCAGCCCTACCCACCAATCAGAGCCCGAGAACCAACAGCCAGTCAGAATCCCAGCCCTACCCACCAATCAGAGCCCGAGAACCAACAGCCAATCAGAATCCCAGCCCTACCCACCAATCAGAGCCCGAGAACCAACAGCCAGTCAGAATCCCAGCCCTACCCACCAATCAGAGCCCGAGAACCAACAGCCAGTCAGAATCCCAGCCCTACCCACCAATCAGAGCCCGAGAACCAACAGCCAGTCAGAATCCCAGCCCTACCCACCAATCAGAGCCCGAGAACCAACAGCCAGTCAGAATCCCAGCCCTACCCACCAATCAGAGCCCGAGAACCAACAGCCAATCAGAATCCCAGCCCTACCCACCAATCAGAGCCCGAGAACCAACAGCCAATCAGAATCCCAGCCCTACCCACCAATCACAGCCCGAGAACCAACAGCCAATCAGAATCCCAGCCCTACCCGCCCTAACCACCAATCACAGCCCGAGAACCAACAGCCAATCAGAATCCCAGCCCTAACCACCAATCAGAGCCCGAGAACCAAAAGCCAGTCAGAATCCCAGCCCTACCCACCAATCAGAGCCCGAGAACCAACAGCCAGGCAGAATCCCAGCCCTACCCTCCAATCAGAGCCCGAGAAACAACAGCCAGGCAGAATCCCAGCCCTACCCACCAATCAGAGCCCGAGAACCAACAGCCAGTCAGAATCCCAGCTCTACCCACCAATCAGAGCCCGAGAACCAAAAGCCAGTCAGAATCCCAGCCCTACCCACCAATCAGAGCCCGAGAACCAACAGCCAGTCAGAATCCCAGCACTAACCACCAATCAGAGCCCGAGAACCAACAGCCAGTCAGAATCCCAGGCCTACCCACCAATCAGAGCCCGAGAACCAACAGCCAGTCAGAATCCCAGCCCTACCCACCAATCAGAGCCCGAGAACCAACAGCAAGTCAGAATCCTAGCCCTACCCACCAATCAGAGCCCGAGAACCAACAGCCAGTCAGAATCCCAGCCCAACCCACCAATCAGAGCCCGAGAACCAACAGCCAGTCAGAATCCCAGCCCTACCCACCAATCAGAGCCCGAGAACCAACAGCCAGTCAGAATCCCAGCCCTACCCACCAATCAGAGCCCGAGATCCAACAGCCAGTCAGAATCCCAGCCCTAACCACCAATCAGATCCCGAGAACCAACAGCCAGTCAGAATCCCAGCCCTAACCACCAATCAGAGCCCGAGAACCAACAGCCAGTCAGAATCCCAGCCCTAACCACCAATCAGAGCACGAGAACCAACAGCCAGTCAGAATCCCAGCCCTACCCACCAATCAGAGCACGAGAACCAACAGCCAGTCAGAATCCCAGCCCTACCCACCAATCAGAGCCCGAGAACCAACAGCCAGTCAGAATCCCAGCCCTACCCACCAATCAGAGCCCGAGAACCAACAGCCAGTCAGAATCCCAGCCCTACCCACCAATCAGAGCCCGAGAACCAACAGCCAGTCAGAATCCCACCCCTAACCACCAATCAGAGCCCGAGAACCAACAGCCAGTCAGAATCCCAGCCCTACCCACCAATCAGAACCCGAGAACCAACAGCCAATCAGAATCCCAGCCCTACCCGCCGTAACAACCAATCACAGCCCGAGAACCAACAGCCAATCAGATTCCCAGCCCTACCCACCAATCAGAGCCCGAGAACCAACAGCCAATCAGAATCCCAGCCCTACCCACCAATCAGAACCCGAGAACCAACAGCCAATCAGAATCCCAGCCCTACCCGCCCTAACCACCAATCACAGCCCGAGCACCAACAGCCAATCAGAATCCCAGCCCTAACCACCAATCAGAGCCCGAGAACCAACAGCCAATCAGAATCCCAGCCCTACCCACCAATCAGAGCCCGAGAACCAACAGCCAATCAGAATCCCAGCCCTACCCACCAATCAGAGCCCAAGAACCAACAGCCAATCAGAATCCCAGCCCTACCCACCAATCAGAGCGCGAGAACCAACAGCCAATCAGAATCCCAGCTCTACCCACCAATCAGAGCCCGAGAACCAACAGCCAGTCAGAATCCCAGCCCTAACCACCAATCACAGCCCGAGAACCAACAGCCAGTCAGAATCCCAGCCCTAACCACCAATCAGAGCCCGAGAACCAACAGCCAGTCAGAATCCCAGCCCTACCCGCCATAACGACCAATCAGAGCCCGAGAACCAACAGCCAGTCAGAATCCCAGCCCTACCCACCAATCAGAGCCCGAGAACCAACAGCCAGTCAGAATCCCAGCCCTACCCACCAATCAGAGCCCGAGAACCAACAGCCAGTCAGAATCCCAGCTCTACCTACCAATCAGAGCCCGAGAACCAACAGCCAGTCAGAATCCCAGCCCTACCCACCAATCAGAGCCCGAGAACCAACAGTAAATCAGAATCCCAGACCTACCCGCCCTAACCACCAATCAGAGCCCGAGAACCAACAGCCAATCAGAATCCCAGCCCTACCCACCAATCAGAGCCCGAGAACCAACAGCCAGTCAGAATCCCAGCCCTACCCACCAATCAGAGCCCGAGAACCAACAGCCAGTCAGAATCCCAGGCCTACCCACCAATCAGAGCCCGAGAACCAACAGCCAATCAGAATCCCAGCCCTACCCACCAATCAGAGCCCGAGAACCAACAGCCAATCAGAATCCCAGCCCTACCCACCAATCAGAGCCCGAGAACCAACAGCCAATCAGAATCCCAGCCCTACCCACCAATCAGAGCCCGAGAACCAACAGCCAATCAGAATCCCAGCCCTACCCACCAATCAGAGCCCGAGAACCAACAGCCAATCAGAATCCCAGCCCTACCCACCAATCAGAGCCCGAGAACCAACAGCCAATCAGAATCCCAGCCCTACCCACCAATCAGAGCCAGAGAACCAACAGCCAGTCAGAATCCCAGCCCTACCCACCAATCACAGCCCGAGAACCAACAGCCAGTCAGAATCCCAGCCCTACCCACCAATCACTGCCCGAGAACCAACAGCCAATCAGAATCCCAGCCCTAACCACAAATCAGAGCCCGAGAACCAACAGCCAGTCAGAATCCCAGCCCTGCCCACCAATCAGAGCCCGAGAACCAGCAGCCAGTCAGAATCCCAGCCCTGCCCACCAATCAGAGCCCGAGAACCAACAGCCAGTCAGAATCCCAGCCCTACCCACCAATCGGAGCCCGAGAACCAACAGCCAGTCAGAATCCCAGCCCTACCCACCAATCGGAGCCCGAGAACCAACAGCCAGTCAGAATCCCAGCCCTACCCACCAATCAGAGACCGAGAAGCAACAGCCAGTCAGACTCCCAGCCCTAACCACCAATCAGAGCCCGAGAACCAACAGCCAGTCAGAATCCCAGCCCTACCCACCAATCAGAGACCGAGAAGCAACAGCCAGTCAGACTCCCAGCCCTAACCACCAATCAGAGCCCGAGAACCAACAGCCAGTCAGAATCACAGCCCTAACCACCAATAACAGCCCGAGAACCAACAGCTAGTCAGAATCCCAGCCCTACCCACCAATCAGAGCCCGAGAACCAACAGCCATTCAGAATCCCAGCCCTAACCACCAATCGGAGCCCGAGAACCAACAGCTAGTCAGAATCCCAGCCCTACCCATCAATCAGAGCCCGAGAACCAACAGCCAGTCAGAATCCCAGCCCTACCCACCAATCAGAGCCCGAGAACCAACAGCCAGTCAGAATCCCAGCCCTACCCACCAATCGAAGCCCGGGAACCAACAGCCAGTCAGAATCCCAGCCCTACCCACCAATCGGAGCACGAGAACCAACAGCCAGTCAGAATCCCAGCCTTACCCACCAATCAGAGCCCGAGAACCAACAGTCAGTCAGAATCCCAGCCCTACCCATCAATCAGAGCCCGAGAACCAACAGCCAGTCAGAATCCCAGCCCTAACCACCAATCAGAGCCCGAGAACCAACAGCCAGTCAGAATTCCAGCCCTAACCACCAATCAGAGCCCGAGAACCAACAGCCAATCAGAATCCCAGCCCTACCCGCCCTAACCACCAATCACAGCCCGAGAACCAACAGCTAATCAGAATCCCAGCCCTAACCATCAATCAGAGCCCGAGAACCAACAGCCAGTCGGAATCCCAGCCCTACCCACCAATCAGAGCCCGAGAACCAACAGCCAGTCGGAATCCCAGCCCTACCCACCAATCAGAGCCCGAGAACTAACAGCCAGTCAGAATCCCAGCCCTACCCACCAATCAGAGCCCGAGAACCAACAGACAGTCAGAATCCCAGCCCTACCCACCAGTCAGAGCCCGAGAACCAACAGCCAGTCAGAATCCCAGCCCTACCCACCAATCAGAGCCCGAGAACCAACAGAAAATCAGAATCCCAGCCCAACCTGCCCTAACCACCAATCACAGCCCGAGAACCAACAGCCAATCAGAATCCCAGCCCTAACTACCAATCAGAGCCCGAGAACCAACAGCCAATCAGAATCCCAGCCCTACCCACCAATCAGAGCCTGAGAACCAACAGCCAGTCAGAATCCCAGCCCTACCCACCAATCAGAGCCCGAGAAGCAACAGCCAGTCAGAATCTCAGCCCTAACGACCAATCAGAGCCCGAGAACCAACAGCCAGTCAGAATCCCAGCCCTAACCACCAATCAGAGCCCGAGAACCAACAGCAGAATCCCAGCCCTACCCACCAATCAGAGCCCGAGAACCAACAGCCAGTCAGAATCTCAGCCCTACCCACCAATCAGAGCCCGAGAACCAACAGCCAATCAGATTCCCAGCCCTACCCACCAATCAGAGCCCGAGAACCAACAGCCAATCAGAATCCCAGCCCTACCCACCAATCAGAACCCGAGAACCAACAGCCAATCAGAATCCCAGCCCTACCCGCCCTAACCACCAATCACAGCCCGAGAACCAACAGCCAATCAGAATCCCATCCCTAACCACCAATCAGAGCCCGAGAACCAACAGCCAATCAGAATCCCAGCCCTACCCACCAATCAGAGCCCGAGAACCAACAGCCAATCAGAATCCCAGCCCTACCCACCAATCAGAGCCCGAGAACCAACAGCCAATCAGAATCCCAGCCCTACCCACCAATCAGAGCGCGAGAACCAACAGCCAATCAGAATCCCAGCCCTACCCACCAATCAGAGCCCGAGAACCAACAGCCAGTCAGAATCCCAGCCCTAACCACCAATCACAGCCCGAGAACCAACAGCCAGTCAGAATCCCAGCCCTAACCACCAATCACAGCCCGAGAACCAACAGCCAGTCAGAATCCCAGCCCTACCCGCCCTAACGACCAATCAGAGCCCGAGAACCAACAGCCAGTCAGAATCCCAGCCCTACCCACCAATCAGAGCCCGAGAACCAACAGCCAGTCAGAATCCCAGCACTACCCACCAATCAGAGCCCGAGAACCAACAGCCAGTCACAATCCCAGCTCTACCTACCAATCAGAGCCCGAGAACCAACAGCCAGTCAGAATCCCAGCCCTACCCACCAATCAGAGCCCGAGAACCAACAGCCAATCAGAATCCCAGCCCTACCCGCCCTAACCACCAATCACAGCCCGAGAACCAACAGCCAATCAGAATCCCAGCCCTACCCACCAATCAGAGCCCGAGAACCAACAGCCAATGAGAATCCCAGCCCTACCCACCAATCAGAGCCCGAGAACCAACAGCCAATGAGAATCCCAGCCCTACCCACCAATCAGAGCCCGAGAACCAACAGCCAGTCAGAATCCCAGCCCTACCCACCAATCAGAGCCCGAGAACCAACAGCCAGTCAGAATCCCAGGCCTACCCACCAATCAGAGCCCGAGAACCAACAGCCAATCAGAATCCCAGCCCTAATCACCAATCAGAGCCCGAGAACCAACAGCCAATCAGAATCCCAGCCCTACCCACCAATCAGAGCCCGAGAACCAACAGCCAATCAGAATCCCAGCCCTACCCACCAATCAGAGCCCGAGAACCAACAGCCAATCAGAATCCCAGCCCTACCCACCAATCAGAGCCCGAGAACCAACAGCCAATCAGAATCCCAGCCCTACCCACCAATCAGAGCCCGAGAACCAACAGCCAGTCAGAATCCCAGCCCTACCCACCAATCACAGCCCGAGAACCAACAGCCAGTCAGAATCCCAGCCCTACCCACCAATCACTGCCCGAGAACCAACAGCCAATCAGAATCCCAGTCCTAACCACAAATCAGAGCCCGAGAAACAACAGCCAGTCAGAATCCCAGCCCTGCCCACCAATCAGAGCCCGAGAACCAACAGCCAGTCAGAATCCCAGCCCTGCCCACCAATCAGAGCCCGAGAACCAACAGCCAATCAGAATCCCAGCCCTACCCACCAATCAGAGCCCGAGAACCAACAGCCAATCAGAATCCCAGCCCTACCCGCCCTAACCACCAATCACAGCCCGAGAACCAACAGCCAATCAGAATCCCAGCCCTACCCACCAATCAGAGCCCGAGAACCAACAGCCAATCAGAATCCCAGCCCTACCCACCAATCAGAGCCCGAGAACCAACAGCCAATCAGAATCCCAGCCCTACCCACCAATCAGAGCCCGAGAACCAACAGCCAATCAGAATCCCAGCCCTACCCACCAATCAGAGCCCGAGAACCAACAGCCAGTCAGAATCCCAGGCCTACCCACCAATCAGAGCCCGAGAACCAACAGCCAATCAGAATCCCAGGCCTACCCACCAATCAGAGCCCGAGAACCAACAGCCAATCAGAATCCCAGCCCTACCCACCAATCAGAGCCCGAGAACCAACAGCCAATCAGAATCCCAGCCCTACCCACCAATCAGAGCCCGAGAACCAACAGCCAATCAGAATCCCAGCCCTACCCACCAATCAGAGCCCGAGAACCAACAGCCAATCAGAATCCCAGCCCTACCCACCAATCAGAGCCCGAGAACCAACAGCCAGTCAGAATCCCAGCCCTACCCACCAATCAGAGCCAGAGAACCAACAGCCAGTCAGAATCCCAGCCCTACCCACCAATCACAGCCCGAGAACCAACAGCCAGTCAGAATCCCAGCCCTACCCACCAATCACTGCACGAGAACCAACAGCCAATCAGAATCCCAGCCCTAACCACAAATCAGAGCCCGAGAACCAACAGCCAGTCAGAATCCCAGCCCTGCCCACCAATCAGAGCCCGAGAACCAACAGCCAGTCAGAATCCCAGCCCTGCCCACCAATCAGAGCCCGAGAACCAACAGCCAGTCAGAATCCCAGCCCTGCCCACCAATCAGAGCCCGAGATCCAACAGCCAGTCAGAATCCCAGCCCTGCCCACCAATCAGAGCCCGAGAACCAACAGCCAGTCAGAATCCCAGCCCTGCCCACCAATCACAGCCCGAGAACCAACAGCCAGTCAGAATCCCAGCCCTGCCCACCAATCACAGCCCGAGAACCAACAGCCAGTCATAATCCCAGCCCTGCCCACCAATCACAGCCCGAGAACCAACAGCCAGTCAGAATCCCAGCCCTGCTCACCAATCACTGCCCGAGAACTAACAGCCAGTCAGAATCCCAGCCCTGCCCTCCCAGCCCTGCCCACCAATCACAGCCCGAGAACCAACAGCCAGTCAGAATCCCAGCCCTGCCCACCAATCACAGCCCGAGAACCAACAGCCAGTCAGAATCCCAGCCCTGCCCACCAATCACAGCCCGAGAACCAACAGCCAGTCAGAATCCCAGCCCTGCCCACCAATCAGAGCCCGAGAACCAACAGCCAGTCAGAATCCCAGCCCTACCCACCAATCAGAGCACGAGAACCAACAGCCAGTCAGAATCCCAGCCCTACCCACCAATCAGAGCACGAGAACCAACAGCCAGTCAGAATCCCAGCCCTAACCACCAATCAGAGCCCGAGAACCAACAGCCAGTCAGAATCCCAGCCCTACCCACCAATCAGAGCCCGAGAACCAACAGCCAGTCAGAATCCCAGCCCTACCCACCAATCAGAGCCGAGAACCAACAGCCTGTCAGAATCCCAGCCCTACCCACCAATCAGAGCCAGAGAACCAACAGCCAGTCAGAATCCCAGCCCTACCCACCAATCAGAGCCAGAGAACCAACAGCCAGTCAGAATCCCAGCCCTACCCACCAATCAGAGCCCGAGAACCAACAGGCAGTCAGAATCCCAGCCCTACCCACCAATCAGAGCCCGAGAACCAACAGCCAGTCAGAATCCCAGCCCTAACCACCAATCAGAGCCCGAGAACCAACAGCCAGTCAGAATCCCAGCCCTACCCACCAATCAGAGCCCGATAACCAACAGCCAATCAGAATCCCAGCTCTACCCACCAATCACAGCCCGAGAACCAACAGCCAATCAGAATCCCAGCCCTACCCACCAATCACAGCCCGAGAACCAACAGCCAATCAGAATCCCAGCCCTACCCGCCCTAACCACCAATCACAGCCCGAGAACCAACAGCCAATCAGAATCCCAGCCCTAACCACCAATCAGAGCCCGAGAACCAACAGCCAGTCAGAATCCCAGCCCTACCCACCAATCAGAGCCCGAGAACCAACAGCCAGTCAGAATCCCAGCCCTACCCACCAATCAGAGCCCGAGAACCAACAGCCAGGCAGAATCCCAGCCCTACCCACCAATCAGAGCCCGAGAACCAACAGCCAGTCAGAATCCCAGCCCTACCCACCAATCAGAGGCCGAGAACCAACAGCCAGTCAGAATCCCAGCCCTACCCACCAATCAGAGCCCGAGAACCAACAGCCAGTCAGAATCCCAGCCCTAACCACCAATCAGAGCCCGAGAACCAACAGCCAGTCAGAATCCCAGGCCTACCCACCAATCAGAGCCCGAGAACCAACAGCCAGTCAGAATCCCAGCCCTACCCACCAATCAGAGCCAGAGAACCAACAGCCAGTCAGAATCCCAGCCCTACCCACCAATCAGAGCCCGAGAACCAACAGCCAATCAGAATCCCAGCCCTACCCGCCCTAACCACCAATCACAGCCCGAGAACCAACAGCCAATCAGAATCCCAGCCCTACCCACCAATCAGAGCCCGAGAACCAACAGCCAGTCAGAATCCCAGCCCTACCCACCAATCAGAGCCCGAGAACCAACAGCCAGTCAGAATCCCAGCCCTAACCACCAATCAGAGCCCGAGATCCAACAGCCAGTCAGAATCCCAGCCCTAACCACCAATCAGAGCCCGAGAACCAACAGCCAGTCAGAATCCCAGCCCTAACCACCAATCAGAGCCCGAGAACCAACAGCCAGTCAGAATCCCAGCCCTAACCACCAATCAGAGCCCGAGAACCAACAGCCAGTCAGAATCCCATCCCTACCCACCAATCAGAGCACGAGAACCAACAGCCAGTCAGAATCCCAGCCCTACCCACCAATCAGAGCCCGAGAACCAACAGCCAGTCAGAATCCCAGCCCTACCCACCAATCAGAGCCCGAGAACCAACAGCCAGTCAGAATCCCAGCCCTAACCACCAATCAGAGCCCGAGAACCATCAGCCAGTCAGAATCCCAGCCCTACCCACCAATCAGAGCCCGAGAACCAACAGCCAGTCAGAATCCCAGCCCTACCCACCAATCAGAACCCGAGAACCAACAGCCAATCAGAATCCCAGCCCTACCCGCCGTAACCACCAATCACAGCCCGAGAACCAACAGCCAATCAGAATCCCAGCCCTAACCACCAATCACAGCCCGAGAACCAACAGTCAATCAGAATCCCAGCCCTAACCACCAATCAGAGCCCGAGAAACAACAGCCAATCAGAATCCCAGCCCTACCCACCAATCACAGCCCGAGAACCAACACCACCAATCAGAGCCCGAGAACCAACAGCCAGTCAGAATCCCAGCCCTACCCACCAATCAGAGCCCGAGAACCAACAGCCAGTCAGAATCCCAGCCCTACCCACCAATCAGAGCCCGAGAACCAACAGCCAGTCAGAATCCCAGCCCTACCCACCAATCAGAGCCCGAGAACCAACAGCCAGTCAGAATCCCAGCCCTACCCACCAATCAGAGCACGAGAACCAACAGCCAGTCAGAATCCCAGCCCTACCCACCAATCAGAGCCCGAGAACCAACAGCCAGTCAGAATCCCAGCCCTACCCACCAATCAGAGCCCGAGAACCAACAGCCAGTCAGAATCCCAGCCCTAACCACCAATCAGAGCCCGAGAACCAACAGCCAGTCAGAATCCCATCCCTAACCACCAATCAGAGCCCGAGAACCAACAGCCAGTCAGAATCCCAGCCCTACCCACCAATCAGAGCCCGAGAACCAACAGCCATTCAGAATCCCAGCCCTACCCACCAATCAGAACCCGAGAACCAACAGCCAATCAGAATCCCAGCCCTACCCGCCGTAACCACCAATCACAGCCCGAGAACCAACAGCCAATCAGAATCCCAGCCCTAACCACCAATCACAGCCCGAGAACCAACAGTCAATCAGAATCCCAGCCCTAACCACCAATCAGAGCTCGAGAACCAACAGCCAATCAGAATCCCAGCCCTGCCCACCAATCACAGCCCGAGAACCAACAGCCAGTCAGAATCCCAGCCCTACCCACCAATCAGAGCACGAGAACCAACAGCCAGTCAGAATCCCAGCCCTAACCACCAATCAGAGCCCGAGAACCAACAGCCAAGCAGAATCCCAGCCCTACCCACCAATCAGAGCCCGAGAACCAACAGCCAGTCTGAATCCCAGCCCTAACCACCAATCACAGCCCGAGAACCAACAGCCAATCAGAATCCCAGCCCTACCCACCAATCAGAGCCCGAGAACCAACAGCCAGTCAGAATCCCAGCCCTACCCACCAATCAGAGCCCGAGAACCAACAGCCAGTCAGAATCCCAGCCCTACCCACCAATCAGAGCCCGAGAACCAACAGCCAGTCAGAATCCCAGCCCTACCCACCAATCAGAGCCCGAGAACCAACAGCCAATCAGAATCCCAGCCCTACCCGCCCTAACCACCAATCACAGCCCGAGAACCAACAGCCAATCAGAATCCCAGCCCTAACCACCAATCAGAGCCCGAGAACCAAAAGCCAGTCAGAATCCCAGCCCTACCCACCAATCAGAGCCCGAGAACCAACAGCCAGGCAGAATCCCAGCCCTACCCTCCAATCAGAGCCCGAGAAACAACAGCCAGGCAGAATCCCAGCCCTACCCACCAATCAGAGCCCTAGAACCAACAGCCAGTCAGAATCCCAGCCCTACCCACCAATCAGAGCCCGAGAACCAACAGCCAGTCTGAATCCCAGCCCTACCCACCAATCAGAGCCCGAGAACCAACAGCCAGTCAGAATCCCAGCCCTAACCACCAATCAGAGCCCGAGAACCAACAGCCAGTCAGAATCCCAGGCCTACCCACCAATCAGAGCCCGAGAACCAACAGCCAGTCAGAATCCCAGCCCTACCCACCAATCAGAGCCCGAGAACCAACAGCCAGTCAGAATCCCAGCCCTACCCACCAATCAGAGCCCGAGAACCAACAGCCAGTCAGAATCCCAGCCCAACCCACCAATCAGAGCCCGAGAACCAACAGCCAGTCAGAATCCCAGCCCTACCCACCAATCAGAGCCCGAGAACCAACAGCCAGTCAGAATCCCAGCCCTACCCACCAATCAGAGCCCGAGATCCAACAGCCAGTCAGAATCCCAGCCCTAACCACCAATCAGAGCCCGAGAACCAACAGCCAGTCAGAATCCCAGCCCTAACCACCAATCAGAGCCCGAGAACCAACAGCCAGTCAGAATCCCAGCCCTAACCACCAATCAGAGCACGAGAACCAACAGCCAGTCAGAATCCCAGCCCTACCCACCAATCAGAGCACGAGAACCAACAGCCAGTCAGAATCCCAGCCCTACCCACCAATCAGAGCCCGAGAACCAACAGCCAGTCAGAATCCCACCCCTACCCACCAATCAGAGCCCGAGAACCAACAGCCAGTCAGAATCCCACCCCTACCCACCAATCAGAGCCCGAGAACCAACAGCCAGTCAGAATCCCACCCCTAACCACCAATCAGAGCCCGAGAACCAACAGCCAGTCAGAATCCCAGCCCTACCCACCAATCAGAGCCCGAGAACCAACAGCCAGTCAGAATTCCAGCCCTACCCACCAATCAGAACCCGAGAACCAACAGCCAATCAGAATCCCAGCCCTACCCGCCGTAACCACCAATCACAGCCCGAGAACCAACAGCCAATCAGAATCCCAGCCCTAACCACCAATCACAGCCCGAGAAACAACAGTCAATCAGAATCCCAGCCCTAACCACCAATCAGAGCCCGAGAACCAACAGCCAATCAGAATCCCAGCCCTACCCACCAATCACAGCCCGAGAACCAACAGCCAGTCGGAATCCCAGCCCTGCCCACCAATCACAGCCCGAGAACCAACAGCCAGACAGAATCCCAGCCCTGCCCACCAATCAGAGCCCGAGAACCAACAGCTAGTCAGAATCCCAGCCCTACCCACCAATCAGAGCCCGAGAACCAACAGCCAGTCAGAATCCCAGCCCTACCCACCAATCAGAGCCCGAGAACCAACAGCCAATCCGAATCCCAGCCCTACACACCAATCAGAGCCCGAGAACCAACAGCCAGTCAGAATCCCAGCCCTACCCACCAATCAGAGCCCGAGAACCAACAGCCAGTCAGAATCCCAGCCCTGCCCACCAATCACAGCCCGAGAACCAACAGCCAGTCAGAATCCCAGCCCTACCCACCAATCAGAGCCCGAGAACCAACAGCCAATCAGAATCCCAGCCCTAACAACCAATCACAGCCCGAGAACCAACAGTCAATCAGAATCCCAGCCCTAACCACCAATCAGAGCTCGAGAACCAACAGCCAGTCAGAATCCCAGCCCTAACCACCAATCAGATCCCGAGAACCAACAGCCAGTCAGAATCCCAGCCCTACCCACCAATCAGAGCCCGAGAACCAACAGCCAGTCAGAATCCCAGCCCTACCCACCAATCAGAGCCCGAGAACCAACAGCCAGTCAGAATCCCAGCCCTAACCACCAATCAGAGCCCGAGAACCAACAGCCAGTCAGAATCCCAGGCCTACCCACCAATCAGAGCCCGAGAACCAACAGCCAGTCAGAATCCCAGCCCTACCCACCAATCAGAGCCCGAGAACCAACAGCCAGTCAGAATCCCAGCCCTACCCACCAATCAGAGCCCGAGAACCAACAGCCAGTCAGAATCCCAGCCCAACCCACCAATCAGAGCCCGAGAACCAACAGCCAGTCAGAATCCCAGCCCTACCCACCAATCAGAGCCCGAGAACCAACAGCCAGTCAGAATCCCAGCCCTACCCACCAATCAGAGCCCGAGATCCAACAGCCAGTCAGAATCCCAGCCCTAACCACCAATCAGATCCCGAGAACCAACAGCCAGTCAGAATCCCAGCCCTAACCACCAATCAGAGCCCGAGAACCAACAGCCAGTCAGAATCCCAGCCCTAACCACCAATCAGAGCACGAGAACCAACAGCCAGTCAGAATCCCAGCCCTACCCACCAATCAGAGCACGAGAACCAACAGCCAGTCAGAATCCCAGCCCTACCCACCAATCAGAGCCCGAGAACCAACAGCCAGTCAGAATCCCAGCCCTACCCACCAATCAGAGCCCGAGAACCAACAGCCAGTCAGAATCCCACCCCTACCCACCAATCAGAGCCCGAGAACCAACAGCCAGTCAGAATCCCACCCCTAACCACCAATCAGAGCCCGAGAACCAACAGCCAGTCAGAATCCCAGCCCTACCCACCAATCAGAGCCCGAGAACCAACAGCCAGTCAGAATTCCAGCCCTACCCACCAATCAGAACCCGAGAACCAACAGCCAATCAGAATCCCAGCCCTACCCGCCGTAACCACCAATCACAGCCCGAGAACCAACAGCCAATCAGAATCCCAGCCCTAACCACCAATCACAGCCCGAGAAACAACAGTCAATCAGAATCCCAGCCCTAACCACCAATCAGAGCCCGAGAACCAACAGCCAATCAGAATCCCACCCCTACCCACCAATCACAGCCCGAGAACCAACAGCCAGTCGGAATCCCAGCCCTGCCCACCAATCACAGCCCGAGAACCAACAGCCAGACAGAATCCCAGCCCTGCCCACCAATCAGAGCCCGAGAACCAACAGCTAGTCAGAATCCCAGCCCTACCCACCAATCAGAGCCCGAGAACCAACAGCCAGTCAGAATCCCAGCCCTACCCACCAATCAGAGCCCGAGAACCAACAGCCAATCCGAATCCCAGCCCTACACACCAATCAGAGCCCGAGAACCAACAGCCAGTCAGAATCCCAGCCCTACCCACCAATCAGAGCCCGAGAACCAACAGCCAGTCAGAATCCCAGCCCTGCCCACCAATCACAGCCCGAGAACCAACAGCCAGTCAGAATCCCAGCCCTACCCACCAATCAGAGCCCGAGAACCAACAGCCAATCAGAATCCCAGCCCTAACAACCAATCACAGCCCGAGAACCAACAGTCAATCAGAATCCCAGCCCTAACCACCAATCAGAGCTCGAGAACCAACAGCCAGTCAGAATCCCAGCCCTAACCACCAATCAGATCCCGAGAACCAACAGCCAGTCAGAATCCCAGCCCTAACCACCAATCAGAGCCCGAGAACCAACAGCCAGTCAGAATCCCAGCCCTACCCACCAATCAGAGCCCGAGAAACAACAGCCAGTCAGAATCCCAGCCCTACCCACCAATCAGAGCCCGAGAACCAACAGCCAGTCAGAATCCCAGCCCTACCCACCAATCAGAGCCCGAGAACCAACAGCCAGTCAGAATCCCAGCCCTACCCACCAATCAGAGCCCGAGAACCAACAGCCAGTCAGAATCCCAGCTCTAACCACCAATCAGAGCCCGAGAACCAACAGCCTGTCAGAATCCCAGCCCTGCCCACCAATCACAGCCCGAGATCCAACAGCCAGTCAGAATCCCAGCCCTGCCCACCAATCAGAGCCCGAGAACCAACAGCCAGTCAGAATCCCAGCCCTACCCACCAATCAGAGCCCGGGAACCAACAGCCAGTCAGAATCCCAGCCCTACCCACCAATCAGAGCCCGAGAACCAACAGCCAATCAGAATCCCAGCCCTACCCACCAATCACAGCCCGAGAACCAACAGCCAATCAGAATCCCAGCCCTACCCGCCCTAACCACCAATCACAGCCCGAGAACCAACAGCCAATCAGAATCCCAGCCCTAACCACCAATCAGAGCCCGAGAACCAACAGCCAGTCAGAATCCCAGCCCTACCCACCAATCAGAGCCCGAGAACCAACAGCCAGTCAGAATCCCAGCCCTACCCACCAATCAGAGCCCGAGAACCAACAGCCAGGCAGAATCCCAGCCCTACCCACCAATCAGAGCCCGAGAACCAACAGCCAGTCAGAATCCCAGCCCTACCCACCAATCAGAGGCCGAGAACCAACAGCCAGTCAGAATCCCAGCCCTACCCACCAATCAGAGCCCGAGAACCAACAGCCAGTCAGAATCCCAGCCCTAACCACCAATCAGAGCCCGAGAACCAACAGCCAGTCAGAATCCCAGGCCTACCCACCAATCAGAGCCCGAGAACCAACAGCCAGTCAGAATCCCAGCCCTACCCACCAATCAGAGCCAGAGAACCAACAGCCAGTCAGAATCCCAGCCCTACCCACCAATCAGAGCCCGAGAACCAACAGCCAATCAGAATCCCAGCCCTACCCGCCCTAACCACCAATCACAGCCCGAGAACCAACAGCCAATCAGAATCCCAGCCCTACCCACCAATCAGAGCCCGAGAACCAACAGCCAGTCAGAATCCCAGCCCTACCCACCAATCAGAGCCCGAGAACCAACAGCCAGTCAGAATCCCAGCCCTAACCACCAATCAGAGCCCGAGATCCAACAGCCAGTCAGAATCCCAGCCCTAACCACCAATCAGAGCCCGAGAACCAACAGCCAGTCAGAATCCCAGCCCTAACCACCAATCAGAGCCCGAGAACCAACAGCCAGTCAGAATCCCAGCCCTAACCACCAATCAGAGCCCGAGAACCAACAGCCAGTCAGAATCCCATCCCTACCCACCAATCAGAGCACGAGAACCAACAGCCAGTCAGAATCCCAGCCCTACCCACCAATCAGAGCCCGAGAACCAACAGCCAGTCAGAATCCCAGCCCTACCCACCAATCAGAGCCCGAGAACCAACAGCCAGTCAGAATCCCAGCCCTAACCACCAATCAGAGCCCGAGAACCATCAGCCAGTCAGAATCCCAGCCCTACCCACCAATCAGAGCCCGAGAACCAACAGCCAGTCAGAATCCCAGCCCTACCCACCAATCAGAACCCGAGAACCAACAGCCAATCAGAATCCCAGCCCTACCCGCCGTAACCACCAATCACAGCCCGAGAACCAACAGCCAATCAGAATCCCAGCCCTAACCACCAATCACAGCCCGAGAACCAACAGTCAATCAGAATCCCAGCCCTAACCACCAATCAGAGCCCGAGAAACAACAGCCAATCAGAATCCCAGCCCTACCCACCAATCACAGCCCGAGAACCAACACCACCAATCAGAGCCCGAGAACCAACAGCCAGTCAGAATCCCAGCCCTACCCACCAATCAGAGCCCGAGAACCAACAGCCAGTCAGAATCCCAGCCCTACCCACCAATCAGAGCCCGAGAACCAACAGCCAGTCAGAATCCCAGCCCTACCCACCAATCAGAGCCCGAGAACCAACAGCCAGTCAGAATCCCAGCCCTACCCACCAATCAGAGCACGAGAACCAACAGCCAGTCAGAATCCCAGCCCTACCCACCAATCAGAGCCCGAGAACCAACAGCCAGTCAGAATCCCAGCCCTACCCACCAATCAGAGCCCGAGAACCAACAGCCAGTCAGAATCCCAGCCCTAACCACCAATCAGAGCCCGAGAACCAACAGCCAGTCAGAATCCCATCCCTAACCACCAATCAGAGCCCGAGAACCAACAGCCAGTCAGAATCCCAGCCCTACCCACCAATCAGAGCCCGAGAACCAACAGCCATTCAGAATCCCAGCCCTACCCACCAATCAGAACCCGAGAACCAACAGCCAATCAGAATCCCAGCCCTACCCGCCGTAACCACCAATCACAGCCCGAGAACCAACAGCCAATCAGAATCCCAGCCCTAACCACCAATCACAGCCCGAGAACCAACAGTCAATCAGAATCCCAGCCCTAACCACCAATCAGAGCTCGAGAACCAACAGCCAATCAGAATCCCAGCCCTGCCCACCAATCACAGCCCGAGAACCAACAGCCAGTCAGAATCCCAGCCCTACCCACCAATCAGAGCACGAGAACCAACAGCCAGTCAGAATCCCAGCCCTAACCACCAATCAGAGCCCGAGAACCAACAGCCAAGCAGAATCCCAGCCCTACCCACCAATCAGAGCCCGAGAACCAACAGCCAGTCTGAATCCCAGCCCTAACCACCAATCACAGCCCGAGAACCAACAGCCAATCAGAATCCCAGCCCTACCCACCAATCAGAGCCCGAGAACCAACAGCCAGTCAGAATCCCAGCCCTACCCACCAATCAGAGCCCGAGAACCAACAGCCAGTCAGAATCCCAGCCCTACCCACCAATCAGAGCCCGAGAACCAACAGCCAGTCAGAATCCCAGCCCTACCCACCAATCAGAGCCCGAGAACCAACAGCCAATCAGAATCCCAGCCCTACCCACCAATCACAGCCCGAGAACCAACAGCCAATCAGAATCCCAGCCCTACCCTCCCTAACCACCAATCACAGCCCGAGAACCAACAGCCAATCAGAATCCCAGCCCTAACCACCAATCAGAGCCCGAGAACCAAAAGCCAGTCAGAATCCCAGCCCTACCCACCAATCAGAGCCCGAGAACCAACAGCCAGGCAGAATCCCAGCCCTACCCTCCAATCAGAGCCCGAGAAACAACAGCCAGGCAGAATCCCAGCCCTACCCACCAATCAGAGCCCTAGAACCAACAGCCAGTCAGAATCCCAGCCCTACCCACCAATCAGAGCCCGAGAACCAACAGCCAGTCAGAATCCCAGCCCTACCCACCAATCAGAGCCCGAGAACCAACAGCCAGTCAGAATCCCAGCCCTAACCACCAATCAGAGCCCGAGAACCAACAGCCAGTCAGAATCCCAGGCCTACCCACCAATCAGAGCCCGAGAACCAACAGCCAGTCAGAATCCCAGCCCTACCCACCAATCAGAGCCCGAGAACCAACAGCCAGTCAGAATCCCAGCCCTACCCACCAATCAGAGCCCGAGAACCAACAGCCAGTCAGAATCCCAGCCCAACCCACCAATCAGAGCCCGAGAACCAACAGCCAGTCAGAATCCCAGCCCTACCCACCAATCAGAGCCCGAGAACCAACAGCCAGTCAGAATCCCAGCCCTACCCACCAATCAGAGCCCGAGATCCAACAGCCAGTCAGAATCCCAGCCCTAACCACCAATCAGATCCCGAGAACCAACAGCCAGTCAGAATCCCAGCCCTAACCACCAATCAGAGCCCGAGAACCAACAGCCAGTCAGAATACCAGCCCTAACCACCAATCAGAGCCCGAGAACCAACAGCCAGTCAGAATCCCAGCCCTACCCATCAATCAGAGCACGAGAACCAACAGCCAGTCAGAATCCCAGCCCTACCCACCAATCAGAGCCCGAGAACCAACAGCCAGTCAGAATCCCAGCCCTACCCACCAATCAGAGCCCGAGAACCAACAGCCAGTCAGAATCCCACCCCTACCCACCAATCAGAGCCCGAGAACCAACAGCCAGTCAGAATCCCACCCCTAACCACCAATCAGAGCCCGAGAACCAACAGCCAGTCAGAATCCCAGCCCTACCCACCAATCAGAGCCCGAGAACCAACAGCCAGTCAGAATCCCAGCCCTACCCACCAATCAGAACCCGAGAACCAACAGCCAATCAGAATCCCAGCCCTACCCGCCGTAACCACCAATCACAGCCCGAGAACCAACAGCCAATCAGAATCCCAGCCCTAACCACCAATCACAGCCCGAGAAACAACAGTCAATCAGAATCCCAGCCCTAACCACCAATCAGAGCCCGAGAACCAACAGCCAATCAGAATCCCAGCCCTACCCACCAATCACAGCCCGAGAACCAACAGCCAGTCGGAATCCCAGCCCTGCCCACCAATCACAGCCCGAGAACCAACAGCCAGACAGAATCCCAGCCCTGCCCACCAATCAGAGCCCGAGAACCAACAGCTAGTCAGAATCCCAGCCCTACCCACCAATCAGAGCCCGAGAACCAACAGCCAGTCAGAATCCCAGCCCTACCCACCAATCAGAGCCCGAGAACCAACAGCCAATCCGAATCCCAGCCCTACACACCAATCAGAGCCCGAGAACCAACAGCCAGTCAGAATCCCAGCCCTACCCACCAATCAGAGCCCGAGAACCAACAGCCAGTCAGAATCCCAGCCCTGCCCACCAATCACAGCCCGAGAACCAACAGCCAGTCAGAATCCCAGCCCTACCCACCAATCAGAGCCCGAGAACCAACAGCCAATCAGAATCCCAGCCCTAACAACCAATCACAGCCCGAGAACCAACAGTCAATCAGAATCCCAGCCCTAACCACCAATCAGAGCTCGAGAACCAACAGCCAGTCAGAATCCCAGCCCTAACCACCAATCAGATCCCGAGAACCAACAGCCAGTCAGAATCCCAGCCCTAACCACCAATCAGAGCCCGAGAACCAACAGCCAGTCAGAATCCCAGCCCTACCCACCAATCAGAGCCCGAGAACCAACAGCCAGTCAGAATCCCAGCCCTACCCACCAATCAGAGCCCGAGAACCAACAGCCAGTCAGAATCCCAGCCCTACCCACCAATCAGAGCCCGAGAACCAACAGCCAGTCAGAATCCCAGCCCTACCCACCAATCAGAGCCCGAGAACCAACAGCCAGTCAGAATCCCAGCCCTAACCACCAATCAGAGCCCGAGAACCAACAGCCAGTCAGAATCCCAGCCCTGCCCACCAATCACAGCCCGAGATCCAACAGCCAGTCAGAATCCCAGCCCTGCCCACCAATCACAGCCCGAGAACCAACAGCCAGTCAGAATCCCAGCCCTGCCCACCAATCAGAGCCCGGGAACCAACAGCCAGTCAGAATCCCAGCCCTACCCACCAATCAGAGCCCGGGAACCAACAGCCAGTCAGAATCCCAGCCCTACCCACCAATCAGAGCCCGAGAACCAACAGCCAGTCAGAATCCCAGCCCTACCCACAAATCAGAGCCCGAGAACCAACAGCCAGTCAGAATCCCAGCCCTACCCACCAATCAGAACCCGAGAACCAACAGCCAATCAGAATCCCAGCCCTACCCGCCGTAACCACCAATCACAGCCCGAGAACCAACAGCCAATCAGAATCCCAGCCCTAACCACCAATCACAGCCCGAAAACCAACAGTCAGTCAGAATCCCAGCCCTAACCACCAATCACAGCCCGAGAACCAACAGCCAGTCAGAATCCCAGCCCTGCCCACCAATCACAGCCCGAGAACCAACAGCCAGTCAGAATCCCAGCCCTGCCCACCAATCACAGCCCGAGAACCAACAGCCAGTCAGAATCCCAGCCCTGCCCACCAATCACAGCCCGAGAACCAACAGCCAGTCAGAATCCCAGCCCTGCCCACCAATCAGAGCCCGAGAACCAACAGCCAGTCAGAATCCCAGCCCTGCCCACCAATCAGAGCCCGAGAACCAACAGCCAGTCAGAATCCCAGCCCTGCCACCAATCAGAGCCCGAGAACCAACAGCCAGTCAGAATCCCAGCCCTACCCACCAATCAGAGCCCGAGAACCAACAGCCAGTCAGAATCCCAGCCCTACCCACCAATCAGAGCCCGAGAACCAACAGCCAGTCAGAATCCCAGCCCTACCCACCAATCAGAGCCCGAGAACCAACAGCCAGTCAGAATCCCAGCCCTACCCACCAATCAGAGCCCGAGAACCAACAGCCAGTCAGAATCCCAGCCCTACCCACCAATCAGAGCCCGAGAACCAACAGCCAGTCAGAATCCCAGCCCTACCCACCAATCAGAGCCCGAGAACCAACAGCCAGTCAGAATCCCAGCCCTACCCACCAATCAGAGCCCGAGAACCAACAGCCAATCAGAATCCCAGCCCTACCCACCAATCAGAGCCCGAGAACCAACAGCCAATCAGAATCCCAGCCCTACCCACCAATCACAGCCCGAGAACCAACAGCCAATCAGAATCCCAGCCCTACCCGCCCTAACCACCAATCACAGCCCGAGAACCAACAGCCAATCAGAATCCCAGCCCTAACCACCAATCAGAGCCCGAGAACCAAAAGCCAGTCAGAATCCCAGCCCTACCCACCAATCAGAGCCCGAGAACCAACAGCCAGGCAGAATCCCAGCCCTACCCTCCAATCAGAGCCCGAGAAACAACAGCCAGGCAGAATCCCAGCCCTACCCACCAATCAGAGCCCGAGAACCAACAGCCAGTCAGAATCCCAGCTCTACCCACCAATCAGAGCCCGAGAACCAAAAGCCAGTCAGAATCCCAGCCCTACCCACCAATCAGAGCCCGAGAACCAACAGCCAGTCAGAATCCCAGCCCTAACCACCAATCAGAGCCCGAGAACCAACAGCCAGTCAGAATCCCAGGCCTACCCACCAATCAGAGCCCGAGAACCAACAGCCAGTCAGAATCCCAGCCCTACCCACCAATCAGAGCCCGAGAACCAACAGCAAGTCAGAATCCCAGCCCTACCCACCAATCAGAGCCCGAGAACCAACAGCCAGTCAGAATCCCAGCCCAACCCACCAATCAGAGCCCGAGAACCAACAGCCAGTCAGAATCCCAGCCCTACCCACCAATCAGAGCCCGAGAACCAACAGCCAGTCAGAATCCCAGCCCTACCCACCAATCAGAGCCCGAGATCCAACAGCCAGTCAGAATCCCAGCCCTAACCACCAATCAGATCCCGAGAACCAACAGCCAGTCAGAATCCCAGCCCTAACCACCAATCAGAGCCCGAGAACCAACAGCCAGTCAGAATCCCAGCCCTAACCACCAATCAGAGCACGAGAACCAACAGCCAGTCAGAATCCCAGCCCTACCCACCAATCAGAGCACGAGAACCAACAGCCAGTCAGAATCCCAGCCCTACCCACCAATCAGAGCCCGAGAACCAACAGCCAGTCAGAATCCCAGCCCTACCCACCAATCAGAGCCCGAGAACCAACAGCCAGTCAGAATCCCAGCCCTACCCACCAATCAGAGCCCGAGAACCAACAGCCAGTCAGAATCCCACCCCTAACCACCAATCAGAGCCCGAGAACCAACAGCCAGTCAGAATCCCAGCCCTACCCACCAATCAGAACCCGAGAACCAACAGCCAATCAGAATCCCAGCCCTACCCGCCGTAACAACCAATCACAGCCCGAGAACCAACAGCCAATCAGATTCCCAGCCCTACCCACCAATCAGAGCCCGAGAACCAACAGCCAATCAGAATCCCAGCCCTACCCACCAATCAGAACCCGAGAACCAACAGCCAATCAGAATCCCAGCCCTACCCGCCCTAACCACCAATCACAGCCCGAGCACCAACAGCCAATCAGAATCCCAGCCCTAACCACCAATCAGAGCCCGAGAACCAACAGCCAATCAGAATCCCAGCCCTACCCACCAATCAGAGCCCGAGAACCAACAGCCAATCAGAATCCCAGCCCTACCCACCAATCAGAGCCCAAGAACCAACAGCCAATCAGAATCCCAGCCCTACCCACCAATCAGAGCGCGAGAACCAACAGCCAATCAGAATCCCAGCTCTACCCACCAATCAGAGCCCGAGAACCAACAGCCAGTCAGAATCCCAGCCCTAACCACCAATCACAGCCCGAGAACCAACAGCCAGTCAGAATCCCAGCCCTAACCACCAATCAGAGCCCGAGAACCAACAGCCAGTCAGAATCCCAGCCCTACCCGCCATAACGACCAATCAGAGCCCGAGAACCAACAGCCAGTCAGAATCCCAGCCCTACCCACCAATCAGAGCCCGAGAACCAACAGCCAGTCAGAATCCCAGCCCTACCCACCAATCAGAGCCCGAGAACCAACAGCCAGTCAGA
The DNA here is from genome assembly GCF_031143425.1 of Pleurodeles waltl. NCBI lineage: Eukaryota > Metazoa > Chordata > Amphibia > Caudata > Salamandridae > Pleurodeles > Pleurodeles waltl. Next base: position 123,457 of record NW_027149929.1, read on the forward strand.
ATCCCAGCTCTACCTACCAATCAGAGCCCGAGAACCAACAGCCAGTCAGAATCCCAGCCCTACCCACCAATCAGAGCCCGAGAACCAACAGCCAATCAGAATCCCAGACCTACCCGCCCTAACCACCAATCAGAGCCCGAGAACCAACAGCCAATCAGAATCCCAGCCCTACCCACCAATCAGAGCCCGAGAACCAACAGCCAGTCAGAATCCCAGCCCTACCCACCAATCAGAGCCCGAGAACCAACAGCCAGTCAGAATCCCAGGCCTACCCACCAATCAGAGCCCGAGAACCAACAGCCAATCAGAATCCCAGCCCTACCCACCAATCAGAGCCCGAGAACCAACAGCCAATCAGAATCCCAGCCCTACCCACCAATCAGAGCCCGAGAACCAACAGCCAATCAGAATCCCAGCCCTACCCACCAATCAGAGCCCGAGAACCAACAGCCAATCAGAATCCCAGCCCTACCCACCAATCAGAGCCCGAGAACCAACAGCCAATCAGAATCCCAGCCCTACCCACCAATCAGAGCCCGAGAACCAACAGCCAATCAGAATCCCAGCCCTACCCACCAATCAGAGCCAGAGAACCAACAGCCAGTCAGAATCCCAGCCCTACCCACCAATCACAGCCCGAGAACCAACAGCCAGTCAGAATCCCAGCCCTACCCACCAATCACTGCCCGAGAACCAACAGCCAATCAGAATCCCAGCCCTAACCACAAATCAGAGCCCGAGAACCAACAGCCAGTCAGAATCCCAGCCCTGCCCACCAATCAGAGCCCGAGAACCAGCAGCCAGTCAGAATCCCAGCCCTGCCCACCAATCAGAGCCCGAGAACCAACAGCCAGTCAGAATCCCAGCCCTGCCCACCAATCAGAGCCCGAGATCCAACAGCCAGTCAGAATCCCAGCCCTGCCCACCAATCAGAGCCCGAGAACCAACAGCCAGTCAGAATCCCAGCCCTGCCCACCAATCACAGCCCGAGAACCAACAGCCAGTCAGAATCCCAGCCCTGCCCACCAATCACAGCCCGAGAACCAACAGCCAGTCAGAATCCCAGCCCTGCTCACCAATCACTGCCCGAGAACCAACAGCCAGTCAGAATCCCAGCCCTGCCCTCCCAGCCCTACCCACCAATCACAGCCCGAGAACCAACAGCCAGTCAGAATCCCAGCCCTGCCCACCAATCACAGCCCGAGAACCAACAGCCAGTCAGAATCCCAGCCCTGCCCACCAATCAAAGCCCGAGAACCAACAGCCTGTCAGAATCCCAGCCCTGCCCACCAATCAGAGCCCGAGAACCAACAGCCAGTCAGAATCCCAGCCCTGCCCACCAATCAGAGCCCGAGAACCAACAGCCAGTCAGAATCCCAGCCCTACCCACCAATCAGAGCACGAGAACCAACAGCCAGTCAGAATCCCAGCCCTACCCACCAATCAGAGCACGAGAACCAACAGCCAGTCAGAATCCCAGCCCTGCCCACCAATCAGAGCACGAGAACCAACAGCCAGTCAGAATCCCAGCCCTGCCCACCAATCAGAGCCCGAGAACCAACAGCCTGTCAGAATCCCAGCCCTGCCCACCAATCAGAGCCCGAGAACCAACAGCCAGTCAGAATCCCAGCCCTGCCCACCAATCAGAGCCCGAGAACCAACAGCCAGTCAGAATCCCAGCCCTACCCACCAATCAGAGCACGAGAACCAACAGCCAGTCAGAATCCCAGCCCTACCCACCAATCAGAGCACGAGAACCAACAGCCAGTCAGAATCCCAGCCCTACCCACCAATCAGAGCACGAGAACCAACAGCCAGTCAGAATCCCAGCCCTAACCACCAATCAGAGCCCGAGAACCAACAGCCAGTCAGAATCCCAGGCCTACCCACCAATCAGAGCCCGAGAACCAACAGCCAATCAGAATCCCAGCCCTACCCACCAATCAGAGCCCGAGAACCAACAGCCAATCAGAATCCCAGCCCTACCCACCAATCAGAGCCCGAGAACCAACAGCCAATCAGAATCCCAGCCCTACTTACCAATCAGAGCCCGAGAACCAACAGCCAATCAGAATCCCAGCCCTACCCACCAATCAGAGCCCGAGAACCAACAGCCAATCAGAATCCCAGCCCTACCCACCAATCAGAGCCCGAGAACCAACAGCCAATCAGAATCCCAGCCCTACCCACCAATCAGAGCCAGAGAACCAACAGCCAGTCAGAATCCCAGCCCTACCCACCAATCACAGCCCGAGAACCAACAGCCAGTCAGAATCCCAGCCCTACCCACCAATCACTGCCCGAGAACCAACAGCCAATCAGAATCCCAGCCCTAACCACAAATCAGAGCCCGAGAACCAACAGCCAGTCAGAATCCCAGCCCTGCCCACCAATCAGAGCCCGAGAACCAGCAGCCAGTCAGAATCCCAGCCCTGCCCACCAATCAGAGCCCGAGAACCAACAGCCAGTCAGAATCCCAGCCCTGCCCACCAATCAGAGCCCGAGATCCAACAGCCAGTCAGAATCCCAGCCCTGCCCACCAATCAGAGCCCGAGAACCAACAGCCAGTCAGAATCCCAGCCCTGCCCACCAATCACAGCCCGAGAACCAACAGCCAGTCAGAATCCCAGCCCTGCCCACCAATCACAGCCCGAGAACCAACAGCCAGTCAGAATCCCAGCCCTGCTCACCAATCACTGCCCGAGAACCAACAGCCAGTCAGAATCCCAGCCCTGCCCTCCTAGCCCTGCCCACCAATCACAGCCCGAGAACCAACAGCCAGTCAGAATCCCAGCCCTGCCCACCAATCACAGCCCGAGAACCAACAGCCAGTCAGAATCCCAGCCCTGCCCACCAATCAAAGCCCGAGAACCAACAGCCTGTCAGAATCCCAGCCCTGCCCACCAATCAGAGCCCGAGAACCAACAGCCAGTCAGAATCCCAGCCCTGCCCACCAATCAGAGCCCGAGAACCAACAGCCAGTCAGAATCCCAGCCCTACCCACCAATCAGAGCACGAGAACCAACAGCCAGTCAGAATCCCAGCCCTACCCACCAATCAGAGCACGAGAACCAACAGCCAGTCAGAATCCCAGCCCTACCCACCAATCAGAGCACGAGAACCAACAGCCAGTCAGAATCCCAGCCCTGCCCACCAATCAAAGCCCGAGAACCAACAGCCTGTCAGAATCCCAGCCCTGCCCACCAATCAGAGCCCGAGAACCAACAGCCAGTCAGAATCCCAGCCCTGCCCACCAATCAGAGCCCGAGAACCAACAGCCAGTCAGAATCCCAGCCCTACCCACCAATCAGAGCACGAGAACCAACAGCCAGTCAGAATCCCAGCCCTACCCACCAATCAGAGCACGAGAACCAACAGCCAGTCAGAATCCCAGCCCTACCCACCAATCAGAGCACGAGAACCAACAGCCAGTCAGAATCCCAGCCCTAACCACCAATCAGAGCCCGAGAACCAACAGCCAGTCAGAATCCCAGCCCTACCCACCAATCAGAGCCCGAGAACCAACAGCCAGTCAGAATCCCAGCCCTACCCACCAATCAGAGCCGAGAACCAACAGCCAGTCAGAATCCCAGCCCTACCCACCAATCAGAGCCAGAGAACCAACAGCCAGTCAGAATCCCAGCCCTACCCACCAATCAGAGCCCGAGAACCAACAGACAGTCAGAATCCCAGCCCTACCCACCAATCAGAGCCCGAAAACCAACAGCCAGTCAGAATCCCAGCCCTACCCACCAATCAGAGCCCGAGAACCAACAGAAAATCAGAATCCCAGCCCAACCTGCCCTAACCACCAATCACAGCCCGAGAACCAACAGCCAATCAGAATCCCAGCCCTAACTACCAATCAGAGCCCGAGAACCAACAGCCAATCAGAATCCCAGCCCTACCCACCAATCAGAGCCTGAGAACCAACAGCCAGTCAGAATCCCAGCCCTACCCACCAATCAGAGCCCGAGAAGCAACAGCCAGTCAGAATCCCAGCCCTAACGACCAATCAGAGCCCGAGAACCAACAGCCAGTCAGAATCCCAGCCCTAACCACCAATCAGAGCCCGAGAACCAACAGCAGAATCCCAGCCCTACCCACCAATCAGAGCCCGAGAACCAACAGCCAGTCAGAATCCCAGCCCTACCCACCAATCAGAGCCCGAGAACCAACAGCCAATCAGATTCCCAGCCCTACCCACCAATCAGAGCCCGAGAACCAACAGCCAATCAGAATCCCAGCCCTACCCACCAATCAGAACCCGAGAACCAACAGCCAATCAGAATCCCAGCCCTACCCGCCCTAACCACCAATCACAGCCCGAGCACCAACAGCCAATCAGAATCCCAGCCCTAACCACCAATCAGAGCCCGAGAACCAACAGCCAATCAGAATCCCAGCCCTACCCACCAATCAGAGCCCGAGAACCAACAGCCAATCAGAATCCCAGCCCTACCCACCAATCAGAGCCCGAGAACCAACAGCCAATCAGAATCCCAGCCCTACCCACCAATCAGAGCGCGAGAACCAACAGCCAATCAGAATCCCAGCCCTACCCACCAATCAGAGCCCGAGAACCAACAGCCAGTCAGAATCCCAGCCCTAACCACCAATCACAGCCGGAGAACCAACAGCCAGTCAGAATCCCAGCCCTAACCACCAATCACAGCCCGAGAACCAACAGCCAGTCAGAATCCCAGCCCTACCCGCCCTAACGACCAATCAGAGCCCGAGAACCAACAGCCAGTCAGAATCCCAGCCCTACCCACCAATCAGAGCCCGAGAACCAACAGCCAGTCAGAATCCCAGCCCTACCCACCAATCAGAGCCCGAGAACCAACAGCCAGTCAGAATCCCAGCTCTACCTACCAATCAGAGCCCGAGAACCAACAGCCAGTCAGAATCCCAGCCCTACCCACCAATCAGAGCCCGAGAACCAACAGCCAATCAGAATCCCAGCCCTACCCGCCCTAACCACCAATCAGAGCCCGAGAACCAACAGCCAATCAGAATCCCAGCCCTACCCACCAATCAGAGCCCGAGAACCAACAGCCAATCAGAATCCCAGCCCTACCCACCAATCAGAGCCCGAGAACCAACAGCCAGTCAGAATCCCAGCCCTACCCACCAATCAGAGCCCGAGAACCAACAGCCAGTCAGAATCCCAGGCCTACCCACCAATCAGAGCCCGAGAACCAAAAGCCAGTCAGAATCCCAGCCCTACCCACCAATCAGAGCCCGAGAAACAACAGCCAGGCAGAATCCCAGCCCTACCCTCCAATCAGAGCCCGAGAAACAACAGCCAGGCAGAATCCCAGCCCTACCCACCAATCAGAGCCCTAGAACCAACAGCCAGTCAGAATCCCAGCTCTACCCACCAATCAGAGCCCGAGAACCAAAAGCCAGTCAGAATCCCAGCCCTACCCACCAATCAGAGCCCGAGAACCAACAGCCAGTCAGAATCCCAGCCCTAACCACCAATCAGAGCCCGAGAACCAACAGCCAGTCAGAATCCCAGGCCTACCCACCAATCAGAGCCCGAGAACCAACAGCCAGTCAGAATCCCAGCCCTACCCACCAATCAGAGCCCGAGAACCAACAGCAAGTCAGAATCCCAGCCCTACCCACCAATCAGAGCCCGAGAACCAACAGCCAGTCAGAATCCCAGCCCAACCCACCAATCAGAGCCCGAGAACCAACAGCCAGTCAGAATCCCAGCCCTACCCACCAATCAGAGCCCGAGAACCAACAGCCAGTCAGAATCCCAGCCCTACCCACCAATCAGAGCCCGAGATCCAACAGCCAGTCAGAATCCCAGCCCTAACCACCAATCAGATCCCGAGAACCAACAGCCAGTCAGAATCCCAGCCCTAACCACCAATCAGAGCCCGAGAACCAACAGCCAGTCAGAATCCCAGCCCTAACCACCAATCAGAGCACGAGAACCAACAGCCAGTCAGAATCCCAGCCCTACCCACCAATCAGAGCACGAGAACCAACAGCCAGTCAGAATCCCAGCCCTACCCACCAATCAGAGCCCGAGAACCAACAGCCAGTCAGAATCCCAGCCCTACCCACCAATCAGAGCCCGAGAACCAACAGCCAGTCAGAATCCCAGCCCTACCCACCAATCAGAGCCCGAGAACCAACAGCCAGTCAGAATCCCACCCCTAACCACCAATCAGAGCCCGAGAACCAACAGCCAGTCAGAATCCCAGCCCTACCCACCAATCAGAACCCGAGAACCAACAGCCAATCAGAATCCCAGCCCTACCCGCCGTAACAACCAATCACAGCCCGAGAACCAACAGCCAATCAGATTCCCAGCCCTACCCACCAATCAGAGCCCGAGAACCAACAGCCAATCAGAATCCCAGCCCTACCCACCAATCAGAACCCGAGAACCAACAGCCAATCAGAATCCCAGCCCTACCCGCCCTAACCACCAATCACAGCCCGAGCACCAACAGCCAATCAGAATCCCAGCCCTAACCACCAATCAGAGCCCGAGAACCAACAGCCAATCAGAATCCCAGCCCTACCCACCAATCAGAGCCCGAGAACCAACAGCCAATCAGAATCCCAGCCCTACCCACCAATCAGAGCCCAAGAACCAACAGCCAATCAGAATCCCAGCCCTACCCACCAATCAGAGCGCGAGAACCAACAGCCAATCAGAATCCCAGCTCTACCCACCAATCAGAGCCCGAGAACCAACAGCCAGTCAGAATCCCAGCCCTAACCACCAATCACAGCCCGAGAACCAACAGCCAGTCAGAATCCCAGCCCTAACCACCAATCACAGCCCGAGAACCAACAGCCAGTCAGAATCCCAGCCCTACCCGCCATAACGACCAATCAGAGCCCGAGAACCAACAGCCAGTCAGAATCCCAGCCCTACCCACCAATCAGAGCCCGAGAACCAACAGCCAGTCTGAATCCCAGCCCTACCCACCAATCAGAGCCCGAGAACCAACAGCCAGTCAGAATCCCAGCTCTACCTACCAATCAGAGCCCGAGAACCAACAGCCAGTCAGAATCCCAGCCCTACCCACCAATCAGAGCCCGAGAACCAACAGCCAATCAGAATCCCAGACCTACCCGCCCTAACCACCAATCAGAGCCCGAGAACCAACAGCCAATCAGAATCCCAGCCCTACCCACCAATCAGAGCCCGAGAACCAACAGCCAGTCAGAATCCCAGCCCTACCCACCAATCAGAGCCCGAGAACCAACAGCCAGTCAGAATCCCAGGCCTACCCACCAATCAGAGCCCGAGAACCAACAGCCAATCAGAATCCCAGCCCTACCCACCAATCAGAGCCCGAGAACCAACAGCCAATCAGAATCCCAGCCCTACCCACCAATCAGAGCCCGAGAACCAACAGCCAATCAGAATCCCAGCCCTACCCACCAATCAGAGCCCGAGAACCAACAGCCAATCAGAATCCCAGCCCTACCCACCAATCAGAGCCCGAGAACCAACAGCCAATCAGAATCCCAGCCCTACCCACCAATCAGAGCCCGAGAACCAACAGCCAATCAGAATCCCAGCCCTACCCACCAATCAGAGCCAGAGAACCAACAGCCAGTCAGAATCCCAGCCCTACCCACCAATCACAGCCCGAGAACCAACAGCCAGTCAGAATCCCAGCCCTACCCACCAATCACTGCCCGAGAACCAACAGCCAATCAGAATCCCAGCCCTAACCACAAATCAGAGCCCGAGAACCAACAGCCAGTCAGAATCCCAGCCCTGCCCACCAATCAGAGCCCGAGAACCAGCAGCCAGTCAGAATCCCAGCCCTGCCCACCAATCAGAGCCCGAGAACCAACAGCCAGTCAGAATCCCAGCCCTGCCCACCAATCAGAGCCCGAGATCCAACAGCCAGTCAGAATCCCAGCCCTGCCCACCAATCAGAGCCCGAGAACCAACAGCCAGTCAGAATCCCAGCCCTGCCCACCAATCACAGCCCGAGAACCAACAGCCAGTCAGAATCCCAGCCCTGCCCACCAATCACAGCCCGAGAACCAACAGCCAGTCAGAATCCCAGCCCTGCTCACCAATCACTGCCCGAGAACCAACAGCCAGTCAGAATCCCAGCCCTGCCCTCCCAGCCCTGCCCACCAATCACAGCCCGAGAACCAACAGCCAGTCAGAATCCCAGCCCTGCCCACCAATCACAGCCCGAGAACCAACAGCCAGTCAGAATCCCAGCCCTGCCCACCAATCAAAGCCCGAGAACCAACAGCCTGTCAGAATCCCAGCCCTGCCCACCAATCAGAGCCCGAGAACCAACAGCCAGTCAGAATCCCAGCCCTGCCCACCAATCAGAGCCCGAGAACCAACAGCCAGTCAGAATCCCAGCCCTACCCACCAATCAGAGCCCGAGAACCAACAGCCAGTCAGAATCCCAGCCCTACCCACCAATCAGAGCACGAGAACCAACAGCCAGTCAGAATCCCAGCCCTACCCACCAATCAGAGCACGAGAACCAACAGCCAGTCAGAATCCCAGCCCTAACCACCAATCAGAGCCCGAGAACCAACAGCCAGTCAGAATCCCAGCCCTACCCACCAATCAGAGCCCGAGAACCAACAGCCAGTCAGAATCCCAGCCCTACCCACCAATCAGAGCCGAGAACCAACAGCCAGTCAGAATCCCAGCCCTACCCACCAATCAGAGCCAGAGAACCAACAGCCAGTCAGAATCCCAGCCCTACCCACCAATCAGAGCCCGAGAACCAACAGCCAGTCAGAATCCCAGCCCTACCCACCAATCAGAGCCCGAAAACCAACAGCCAGTCAGAATCCCAGCCCTACCCACCAATCAGAGCCCGAGAACCAACAGAAAATCAGAATCCCAGCCCAACCTGCCCTAACCACCAATCACAGCCCGAGAACCAACAGCCAATCAGAATCCCAGCCCTAACTACCAATCAGAGCCCGAGAACCAACAGCCAATCAGAATCCCAGCCCTACCCACCAATCAGAGCCTGAGAACCAACAGCCAGTCAGAATCCCAGCCCTACCCACCAATCAGAGCCCGAGAAGCAACAGCCAGTCAGAATCCCAGCCCTAACGACCAATCAGAGCCCGAGAACCAACAGCCAGTCAGAATCCCAGCCCTAACCACCAATCAGAGCCTGAGAACCAACAGCAGAATCCCAGCCCTACCCACCAATCAGAGCCCGAGAACCAACAGCCAGTCAGAATCCCAGCCCTACCCACCAATCAGAGCCCGAGAACCAACAGCCAATCAGATTCCCAGCCCTACCCACCAATCAGAGCCCGAGAACCAACAGCCAATCAGAATCCCAGCCCTACCCACCAATCAGAACCCGAGAACCAACAGCCAATCAGAATCCCAGCCCTACCCGCCCTAACCACCAATCACAGCCCGAGCACCAACAGCCAATCAGAATCCCAGCCCTAACCACCAATCAGAGCCCGAGAACCAACAGCCAATCAGAATCCCAGCCCTACCCACCAATCAGAGCCCGAGAACCAACAGCCAATCAGAATCCCAGCCCTACCCACCAATCAGAGCCCGAGAACCAACAGCCAATCAGAATCCCAGCCCTACCCACCAATCAGAGCGCGAGAACCAACAGCCAATCAGAATCCCAGCCCTACCCACCAATCAGAGCCCGAGAACCAACAGCCAGTCAGAATCCCAGCCCTAACCACCAATCACAGCCCGAGAACCAACAGCCAGTCAGAATCCCAGCCCTAACCACCAATCACAGCCCGAGAACCAACAGCCAGTCAGAATCCCAGCCCTACCCGCCCTAACGACCAATCAGAGCCCGAGAACCAACAGCCAGTCAGAATCCCAGCCCTACCCACCAATCAGAGCCCGAGAACCAACAGCCAGTCAGAATCCCAGCCCTACCCACCAATCAGAGCCCGAGAACCAACAGCCAGTCAGAATCCCAGCTCTACCTACCAATCAGAGCCCGAGAACCAACAGCCAGTCAGAATCCCAGCCCTACCCACCAATCAGAGCCCGAGAACCAACAGCCAATCAGAATCCCAGCCCTACCCGCCCTAACCACCAATCAGAGCCCGAGAACCAACAGCCAATCAGAATCCCAGCCCTACCCACCAATCAGAGCCCGAGAACCAACAGCCAATCAGAATCCCAGCCCTACCCACCAATCAGAGCCCGAGAACCAACAGCCAGTCAGAATCCCAGCCCTACCCACCAATCAGAGCCCGAGAACCAACAGCCAGTCAGAATCCCAGGCCTACCCACCAATCAGAGCCCGAGAACCAACAGCCAATCAGAATCCCAGCCCTACCCACCAATCAGAGCCCGAGAACCAACAGCCAATCAGAATCCCAGCCCTACCCACCAATCAGAGCCCGAGAACCAACAGCCAATCAGAATCCCAGCCCTACCCACCAATCAGAGCCCGAGAACCAACAGCCAATCAGAATCCCAGCCCTACCCTCCAATCAGAGCCCGAGAACCAACAGCCAATCAGAATCCCAGCCCTACCCACCAATCAGAGCCCGAGAACCAACAGCCAATCAGAATCCCAGCCCTACCCACCAATCAGAGCCAGAGAACCAACAGCCAGTCAGAATCCCAGCCCTACCCACCAATCACAGCCCGAGAACCAACAGCCAGTCAGAATCCCAGCCCTACCCACCAATCACTGCCCGAGAACCAACAGCCAATCAGAATCCCAGCCCTAACCACAAATCAGAGCCCGAGAACCAACAGCCAGTCAGAATCCCAGCCCTGCCCACCAATCAGAGCCCGAGAACCAGCAGCCAGTCAGAATCCCAGCCCTGCCCACCAATCAGAGCCCGAGAACCAACAGCCAGTCAGAATCCCAGCCCTGCCCACCAATCAGAGCCCGAGATCCAACAGCCAGTCAGAATCCCAGCCCTGCCCACCAATCAGAGCCCGAGAACCAACAGCCAGTCAGAATCCCAGCCCTGCCCACCAATCACAGCCCGAGAACCAACAGCCAGTCAGAATCCCAGCCCTGCCCACCAATCACAGCCCGAGAACCAACAGCCAGTCAGAATCCCAGCCCTGCCCACCAATCACAGCCCGAGAACCAACAGCCAGTCAGAATCCCAGCCCTGCTCACCAATCACTGCCCGAGAACCAACAGCCAGTCAGAATCCCAGCCCTGCCCTCCCAGCCCTGCCCACCAATCACAGCCCGAGAACCAACAGCCAGTCAGAATCCCAGCCCTGCCCACCAATCACAGCCCGAGAACCAACAGCCAGTCAGAATCCCAGCCCTGCCCACCAATCAGAGCCCGAGAACCAACAGCCAGTCAGAATCCCAGCCCTGCCCACCAATCAGAGCCCGAGAACCAACAGCCAGTCAGAATCCCAGCCCTGCCCACCAATCAGAGCACGAGAACCAACAGCCAGTCAGAATCCCAGCCCTACCCACCAATCAGAGCCCGAGAACCAACAGCCAGTCAGAATCCCAGCCCTACCCACCAATCAGAGCACGAGAACCAACAGCCAGTCAGAATCCCAGCCCTACCCACCAATCAGAGCACGAGAACCAACAGCCAGTCAGAATCCCAGCCCTAACCACCAATCAGAGCCCGAGAACCAACAGCCAGTCAGAATCCCAGCCCTACCCACCAATCAGAGCCCGAGAACCAACAGCCAGTCAGAATCCCAGCCCTACCCACCAATCAGAGCCCGAGAACCAACAGCCAGTCAGAATCCCAGCCCTACCCACCAATCAGAGCCGAGAACCAACAGCCAGTCAGAATCCCAGCCCTACCCACCAATCAGAGCCAGAGAACCAACAGCCAGTCAGAATCCCAGCCCTACCCACCAATCAGAGCCAGAGAACCAACAGCCAGTCAGAATCCCAGCCCTACCCACCAATCAGAGCCCGAGAACCAACAGGCAGTCAGAATCCCAGCCCTACCCACCAATCAGAGCCCGAGAACCAACAGCCAGTCAGAATCCCAGCCCTAACCACCAATCAGAGCCCGAGAACCAACAGCCAGTCAGAATCCCAGCCCTACCCACCAATCAGAGCCCGAGAACCAACAGCCAATCAGAATCCCAGCTCTACCCACCAATCACAGCCCGAGAACCAACAGCCAATCAGAATCCCAGCCCTACCCAACAATCAGAGCCCGAGAACCAACAGCCAATCAGAATCCCAGCCCTACCCACCAATCACAGCCCGAGAACCAACAGCCAATCAGAATCCCAGCCCTACCCGCCCTAACCACCAATCACAGCCCGAGAACCAACAGCCAATCAGAATCCCAGCCCTAACCACCAATCAGAGCCCGAGAACCAACAGCCAGTCAGAATCCCAGCCCTACCCACCAATCAGAGCCCGAGAACCAACAGCCAGTCAGAATCCCAGCCCTACCCACCAATCAGAGCCCGAGAACCAACAGCCAGTCAGAATCCCAGCCCTACCCACCAAGCAGAGCCCGAGAACCAACAGCCAGTCAGAATCCCAGCCCTACCCACCAATCAGAGCCCGAGAACCAAGATCCAGTCAGAATCCCAGCCCTACCCACCAATCAGAGGCCGAGAACCAACAGCCAATCAGAATCCCAGCCCTACCCACCAATCACAGCCCGAGAACCAACAGCCAGTCAGAATCCCAGCCCTACCCACCAATCGGAGCCCGGGAACCAACAGCCAGTCAGAATCCCAGGCCTACCCACCAATCAGAGCCCGAGAACCAACAGCCAGTCAGAATCCCAGCCCTACCCACCAATCAGAGCCAGAGAACCAACAGCCAGTCAGAATCCCAGCCCTACCCACCAATCAGAGCCCGAGAACCAACAGCCAATCAGAATCCCAGCCCTACCCGCCCTAACCACCAATCACAGCCCGAGAACCAACAGCCAATCAGAATCCCAGCCCTACCCACCAATCAGAGCCCGAGAACCAACAGCCAGTCAGAATCCCAGCCCTACCCACCAATCAGAGCCCGAGAACCAACAGCCAGTCAGAATCCCAGCCCTAACCACCAATCAGAGCCCGAGATCCAACAGCCAGTCAGAATCCCAGCCCTAACCACCAATCAGAGCCCGAGATCCAACAGCCAGTCAGAATCCCAGCCCTAACCACCAATCAGAGCCCGAGAACCAACAGCCAATCAGAATCCCAGCCCTAACCACCAATCAGAGCCCGAGAACCAACAGCCAGTCAGAATCCCATCCCTACCCACCAATCAGAGCACGAGAACCAACAGCCAGTCAGAATCCCATCCCTACCCACCAATCAGAGCCCGAGAACCAACAGCCAGTCAGAATCCCAGCCCTACCCACCAATCAGAGCCCGAGAACCAACAGCCAGTCAGAATCCCAGCCCTAACCACCAATCAGAGCCCGAGAACCAACAGCCAGTCAGAATCCCAGCCCTACCCACCAATCAGAGCCCGAGAACCAACAGCCAGTCAGAATCCCAGCCCTACCCACCAATCAGAGCCCGAGAACCAACAGCCAGTCAGAATCCCAGCCCTACCCACCAATCAGAACCCGAGAACCAACAGCCAATCAGAATCCCAGCCCTACCCGCCGTAACCACCAATCACAGCCCGAGAACCAACAGCCAATCAGAATCCCAGCCCTAACCACCAATCACAGCCCGAGAATCAACAGTCAATCAGAATCCCAGCCCTAACTACCAATCAGAGCCCGAGAAACAACAGCCAATCAGAATCCCAGCCCTACCCACCAATCACAGCCCGAGAACCAACACCACCAATCAGAGCCCGAGAACCAACAGCCAGTCAGAATCCCAGCCCTACCCACCAATCAGAGCCCGAGAACCAACAGCCAGTCAGAATCCCAGCCCTACCCACCAATCAGAGCCCGAGAACCAACAGCCAGTCAGAATCCCAGCCCTAACCACCAATCAGAGCCCGAGATCCAACAGCCAGTCAGAATCCCAGCCCTAACCACCAATCAGAGCCCGAGAACCAACAGCCAGTCAGAATCCCAGCCCTAACCACCAATCACAGCCCGAGAATCAACAGTCAATCAGAATCCCAGCCCTAACCACCAATCAGAGCCCGAGAAACAACAGCCAATCAGAATCCCAGCCCTACCCACCAATCACAGCCCGAGAACCAACACCACCAATCAGAGCCCGAGAACCAACAGCCAGTCAGAATCCCATCCCTACCCACCAATCAGAGCACGAGAACCAACAGCCAGTCAGAATCCCAGCCCTACCCACCAATCAGAGCCCGAGAACCAACAGCCAGTCAGAATCCCAGCCCTACCCACCAATCAGAGCCCGAGAACCAACAGCCAGTCAGAATCCCAGCCCTAACCACCAATCAGAGCCCGAGAACCAACAGCCAGTCAGAATCCCAGCCCTACCCACCAATCAGAGCCCGAGAACCAACAGCCAGGCAGAATCCCAGCCCTACCCACCAATCAGAGCCCGAGAACCAAGATCCAGTCAGAATCCCAGCCCTACCCACCAATCAGAGGCCGAGAACCAACAGCCAATCAGAATCCCAGCCCTACCCACCAATCACAGCCCGAGAACCAACAGCCAGTCAGAATCCCAGCCCTACCCACCAATCGGAGCCCGGGAACCAACAGCCAGTCAGAATCCCAGGCCTACCTCCAATCAGAGACCGAGAACCAACAGCCAGTCAGAATCCCAGCCCTACCCACCAATCAGAGCCAGAGAACCAACAGCCAGTCAGAATCCCAGCCCTACCCACCAATCAGAGCCCGAGAACCAACAGCCAATCAGAATCCCAGCCCTACCCGCCCTAACCACCAATCACAGCCCGAGAACCAACAGCCAATCAGAATCCCAGCCCTACCCACCAATCAGAGCCCGAGAACCAACAGCCAGTCAGAATCCCAGCCCTACCCACCAATCAGAGCCCGAGAACCAACAGCCAGTCAGAATCCCAGCCCTAACCACCAATCAGAGCCCGAGATCCAACAGCCAGTCAGAATCCCAGCCCTAACCACCAATCAGAGCCCGAGAACCAACAGCCAGTCAGAATCCCAGCCCTAACCACCAATCAGAGCCCGAGAACCAACAGCCAGTCAGAATCCCAGCCCTAACCACCAATCAGAGCCCGAGAACCAACAGCCAGTCAGAATCCCATCCCTACCCACCAATCAGAGCACGAGAACCAACAGCCAGTCAGAATCCCAGCCCTACCCACCAATCAGAGCCCGAGAACCAACAGCCAGTCAGAATCCCAGCCCTACCCACCAATCAGAGCCCGAGAACCAACAGCCAGTCAGAATCCCAGCCCTAACCACCAATCAGAGCCCGAGAACCAACAGCCAGTCAGAATCCCAGCCCTACCCACCAATCAGAGCCCGAGAACCAACAGCCAGTCAGAATCCCAGCCCTACCCACCAATCAGAGCCCGAGAACCAACAGCCAGTCAGAATCCCAGCCCTACCCACCAATCAGAACCCGAGAACCAACAGCCAATCAGAATCCCAGCCCTACCCGCCGTAACCACCAATCACAGCCCGAGAACCAACAGCCAATCAGAATCCCAGCCCTAACCACCAATCACAGCCCGAGAATCAACAGTCAATCAGAATCCCAGCCCTAACCACCAATCAGAGCCCGAGAAACAACAGCCAATCAGAATCCCAGCCCTACCCACCAATCACAGCCCGAGAACCAACACCACCAATCAGAGCCCGAGAACCAACAGCCAGTCAGAATCCCAGCCCTACCCACCAATCAGAGCCCGAGAACCAACAGCCAGTCAGAATCCCAGCCCTACCCACCAATCAGAGCCCGAGAACCAACAGCCAGTCAGAATCCCAGCCCTACCCACCAATCAGAGCCCGAGAACCCACAGCCAGTCAGAATCCCAGCCCTACCCACCAATCAGAGCACGAGAACCAACAGCCAGTCAGAATCCCAGCCCTACCCACCAATCAGAGCCCGAGAACCAACAGCCAGTCAGAATCCCAGCCCTACCCACCAATCAGAGCCCGAGAACCAACAGCCAGTCAGAATCCCAGCCCTAACCACCAATCAGAGCCCGAGAACCAACAGCCAGTCAGAATCCCATCCCTAACCACCAATCAGAGCCCGAGAACCAACAGCCAGTCAGAATCCCAGCCCTACCCACCAATCAGAGCCCGAGAACCAACAGCCAGTCAGAATCCCAGCCCTACCCACCAATCAAAACCCGAGAACCAACAGCCAATCAGAATCCCAGCCCTACCCGCCGTAACCACCAATCACAGCCCGAGAACCAACAGCCAATCAGAATCCCAGCCCTAACCACCAATCACAGCCCGAGAACCAACAGTCAATCAGAATCCCAGCCCTAACCACCAATCAGAGCTCGAGAACCAACTGCCAATCAGAATCCCAGCCCTGCCCACCAATCACAGCCCGAGAACCAACAGCCAGTCAGAATCCCAGCCCTACCCACCAATCAGAGCACGAGAACCAACAGCCAGTCAGAATCCCAGCCCTAACCACCAATCAGAGCCCGAGAACCAACAGCCAATCAGAATCCCAGCCCTACCCACCAATCAGAGCCCGAGAACCAACAGCCAGTCTGAATCCCAGCCCTAACCACCAATCACAGCCCGAGAACCAACAGCCAATCAGAATCCCAGCCCTACCCACCAATCAGAGCCCGAGAACCAACAGCCAGTCAGAATCCCAGCCCTACCCACCAATCAGAGCCCGAGAACCAACAGCCAGTCAGAATCCCAGCCCTACCCACCAATCAGAGCCCGAGAACCAACAGCCAGTCAGAATACCAGCCCTACCCACCAATCAGAGCCCGAGAACCAACAGTCAATCAGAATCCCAGCCCTACCCACCAATCACAGCCCGAGAACCAACAGCCAATCAGAATCCCAGCCCTACCCGCCCTAACCACCAATCACAGCCCGAGAACCAACAGCCAATCAGAATCCCAGCCCTAACCACCAATCAGAGCCCGAGAACCAACAGCCAGGCAGAATCCCAGCCCTACCCACCAATCAGAGCCCGAGAACCAACAGCCAGGCAGAATCCCAGCCCTACCCTCCAATCAGAGCCCGAGAACCAACAGCCAGGCAGAATCCCAGCCCTACCCACCAATCAGAGCCCGAGAACCAACAGCCAGTCAGAATCCCAGCTCTACCCACCAATCAGAGCCCGAGAACCAACAGCCAGTCAGAATCCCAGCCCTACCCACCAATCAGAGCCCGAGAACCAACAGCCAGTCAGAATCCCAGCCCTAACCACCAATCAGAGCCCGAGAACCAACAGCCAGTCAGAATCCCAGGCCTACCCACCAATCAGAGCCCGAGAACCAACAGCCAGTCAGAATCCCAGCCCTACCCACCAATCACAGCCCGAGAACCAACAGCCAGTCAGAATCCCAGCCCTACCCACCAATCAGAGCCCGAGAACCAACAGCCAGTCAGAATCCCAGCCCTACCCACCAACCACAGCCCGAGAACCAACAGCCAGTCAGAATCCCAGCCCAACCCACCAATCAGAGCCCGAGAACCAACAGCCAGTCAGAATCCCAGCCCTACCCACCAATCAGAGCCCGAGATCCAACAGCCAGTCAGAATCCCAGCCCTAACCACCAATCAGAGCACGAGAACCAACAGCCAGTCAGAATCCCAGCCCTAACCACCAATCAGAGCACGAGAACCAACAGCCAGTCAGAATCCCAGCCCTACCCACCAATCAGAGCACGAGAACCAACAGCCAGTCAGAATCCCAGCCCTACCCACCAATCAGAGCCCGAGAACCAACAGCCAGTCAGAATCCCACCCCTAACCACCAATCAGAGCCCGAGAACCAACAGCCAGTCAGAATCCCAGCCCTACCCACCAATCAGAGCCCGAGAACCAACAGCCAGTCAGAATCCCAGCCCTACCCACCAATCAGAACCCGAGAACCAACAGCCAATCAGAATCCCAGCCCTACCCGCCGTAACCACCAATCACAGCCCGAGAACCAACAGCCAATCAGAATCCCAGCCCTAACCACCAATCACAGCCCGAGAAACAACAGTCAATCAGAATCCCAGCCCTAACCACCAATCAGAGCACGAGAACCAACAGCCAATCAGAATCCCAGCCCTGCCCACCAATCACAGCCCGAGAACCAACAGCCAGTCAGAATCCCAGCCCTGCCCACCAATCACAGCCCGAGAACCAACAGCCAGTCAGAATCCCAGCCCTGCCCACCAATCAGAGCCCGAGAACCAACAGCTAGTCAGAATCCCAGCCCTACCCACCAATCAGAGCCCGAGAACCAACAGCCAGTCAGAATCCCAGCCCTACCCACCAATCAGAGCCCGAGAACCAACAGCCAATCCGAATCCCAGCCCTACCCACCAATCAGAGCCCGAGAACCAACAGCCAGTCAGAATCCCAGCCCTACCCACCAATCAGAGCCCGAGAACCAACAGCCAGTCAGAATCCCAGCCCTACCCACCAATCAGAGCCCGAGAACCAACAGCCAGTCAGAATCCCAGCTCTAACCACCAATCAGAGCCCGAGAACCAACAGCCAGTCAGAATCCCAGCCCTGCCCACCAATCACAGCCCGAGAACCAACAGCCAGTCAGAATCCCAGCCCTACCCACCAATCAGAGCCCGAGAACCAACAGCCAATCAGAATCCCAGCCCTAACCACCAATCACAGCCCGAGAACCAACAGTCAATCAGAATCCCAGCCCTAACCACCAATCAGAGCTCGAGAACCAACAGCCAATCAGAATCCCAGCCCTGCCCACCAATCACAGCCCGAGAACCAACAGCCAGTCAGAATCCCAGCCCTGCCCACCAATCAGAGCCCGAGAACCAACAGCCAGTCAGAATCCCAGCCCTACCCACCAATCAGAGCCCGAGAACCAACAGCCAGTCAGAATCCCAGCCCTACCCACCAATCAGAGCCCGAGAACCAACAGCCAGTCAGAATCCCAGCCCTACCCACCAATCAGAGCCCGAGAACCAACAGCCAGTCAGAATCCCAGCCCTACCCACCAATCAGAGCCCGAGAACCAACAGCCAGTCAGAATCCCAGCTCTAACCACCAATCAGAGCACGAGAACCAACAGCCTGTCAGAATCCCAGCCCTGCCCACCAATCACAGCCCGAGATCCAACAGCCAGTCAGAATCCCAGCCCTGCCCACCAATCAGAGCCCGAGAACCAACAGCCAGTCAGAATCCCAGCCCTACCCACCAATCAGAGCCCGAGAACCAACAGCCAGTCAGAATCCCAGCCCTACCCACCAATCAGAGCCCGAGAACCAACAGCCAGTCAGAATCCCAGCCCTACCCACAAATCAGAGCCCGAGAACCAACAGCCAGTCAGAATCCCAGCCCTACCCACCAATCAGAACCCGAGAACCAACAGCCAATCAGAATCCCAGCCCTACCCGCCGTAACCACCAATCACAGCCCGAGAACCAACAGCCTATCAGAATCCCAGCCCTAACCACCAATCACAGCCCGAAAACCAACAGCCGGTCAGAATCCCAGCCCTGCCCACCAATCACAGCCCGGGAACCAACAGCCGGTCAGAATCCCAGCCCTGCCCACCAATCAGAGCCCGAGAACCAACAGCCGGTCAGAATCCCAGCCCTGCCCACCAATCAGAGCCCGAGAACCAACAGCCGGTCAGAATCCCAGCCCTGCCCACCAATCAGAGCCCGAGAACCAACAGCCGGTCAGAATCCCAGCCCTGCCCACCAATCAGAGCCCGAGAACCAACAGCCGGTCAGAATCCCAGCCCTGCCCACCAATCAGAGCCCGAGAACCAACAGCCGGTCAGAATCCCAGCCCTGCCCACCAATCAGAGCCCGAGAACCAACAGCCGGTCAGAATCCCAGCCCTGCCCACCAATCAGAGCCCGAGAACCAACAGCCGGTCAGAATCCCAGCCCTGCCCACCAATCAGAGCCCGAGAACCAACAGCCGGTCAGAATCCCAGCCCTGCCCACCAATCAGAGCCCGAGAACCAACAGCCGGTCAGAATCCCAGCCCTGCCCACCAATCAGAGCCCGAGAACCAACAGCCGGTCAGAATCCCAGCCCTGCCCACCAATCAGAGCCCGAGAACCAACAGCCGGTCAGAATCCCAGCCCTGCCCACCAATCAGAGCCCGAGAACCAACAGCCGGTCAGAATCCCAGCCCTGCCCACCAATCAGAGCCCGAGAACCAACAGCCGGTCAGAATCCCAGCCCTGCCCACCAATCAGAGCCGAGAACCAACAGCCGGTCAGAATCCCAGCCCTGCCCACCAATCAGAGCCCGAGAACCAACAGCCGGTCAGAATCCCAGCCCTGCCCACCAATCAGAGCCCGAGAACCAACAGCCGGTCAGAATCCCAGCCCTGCCCACCAATCAGAGCCCGAGAACCAACAGCCGGTCAGAATCCCAGCCCTGCCCACCAATCAGAGCCCGAGAACCAACAGCCGGTCAGAATCCCAGCCCTGCCCACCAATCAGAGCCCGAGAACCAACAGCCGGTCAGAATCCCAGCCCTGCCCACCAATCAGAGCCCGAGAACCAACAGCCGGTCAGAATCCCAGCCCTGCCCACCAATCAGAGCCCGAGAACCAACAGCCGGTCAGAATCCCAGCCCTGCCCACCAATCAGAGCCCGAGAACCAACAGCCGGTCAGAATCCCAGCCCTGCCCACCAATCAGAGCCCGAGAACCAACAGCCGGTCAGAATCCCAGCCCCGCCCACCAATCAGAGCCCGAGAACCAACAGCCGGTCAGAATCCCAGCCCCGCCCACCAATCAGAGCCCGAGAACCAACAGCCAGTCAGAATCCCAGCCCCGCCCACCAATCAGAGCCCGAGAACCAACAGCCAGTCAGAATCCCAGCCCCGCCCACCAATCAGAGCCCGAGAACCAACAGCCAGTCAGAATCCCAGCCCCGCCCACCAATCAGAGCCCGAGAACCAACAGCCAGTCAGAATCCCAGCCCCGCCCACCAATCAGAGCCCGAGAACCAACAGCCAGTCAGAATCCCAGCCCCGCCCACCAATCAGAGCCCGAGAACCAACAGCCAGTCAGAATCCCAGCCCCGCCCACCAATCAGAGCCCGAGAACCAACAGCCAGTCAGAATCCCAGCCCCGCCCACCAATCAGAGCCCGAGAACCAACAGCCAGTCAGAATCCCAGCCCCGCCCACCAATCAGAGCCCGAGAACCAACAGCCAGTCAGAATCCCAGCCCCGCCCACCAATCAGAGCCCGAGAACCAACAGCCAGTCAGAATCCCAGCCCCGCCCACCAATCAGAGCCCGAGAACCAACAGCCAGTCAGAATCCCAGCCCCGCCCACCAATCAGAGCCCGAGAACCAACAGCCAGTCAGAATCCCAGCCCCGCCCACCAATCAGAGCCCGAGAACCAACAGCCAGTCAGAATCCCAGCCCCGCCCACCAATCAGAGCCCGAGAACCAACAGCCAGTCAGAATCCCAGCCCCGCCCACCAATCAGAGCCCGAGAACCAACAGCCAGTCAGAGTCCGAGCCCCGCCCACCAATCAGAGCCCGAGAACCAACAGCCAGTCAGAGTCCGAGCCCCGCCCACCAATCAGAGCCCGAGAACCAACAGCCAGTCAGAGTCCGAGCCCCGCCCACCAATCAGAGCCCGAGAACCAACAGCCAGTCAGAGTCCCAGCCCCGCCCACCAATCAGAGCCCGAGAACCAACAGCCAGTCAGAATCCCAGCCCCGCCCACCAATCAGAGCCCGAGAACCAACAGCCAGTCAGAATCCCAGCCCCGCCCACCAATCAGAGCCCGAGAACCAACAGCCAGTCAGAATCCCAGCCCCGCCCACCAATCAGAGCCCGAGAACCAACAGCCAGTCAGAATCCCAGCCCCGCCCACCAATCAGAGCCCGAGAACCAACAGCCAGTCAGAATCCCAGCCCCGCCCACCAATCAGAGCCCGAGAACCAACAGGCAATCACAGCCCGAGAACCAACAGCCAATCAGAATCCCAGCCCTACCCGCCCTAACCACCAATCACAGCCCGAGAACCAACAGCCAATCAGAATCCCAGCCCTAACCACCAATCAGAGCCCGAGAACCAACAGCCAGTCAGAATCCCAGCCCTACCCACCAATCAGAGCCCGAGAACCAACAGCCAGTCAGAATCCCAGCCCTACCCACCAATCAGAGCCCGAGAACCAACAGCCAGTCAGAATCCCAGCCCTACCCACCAATCAGAGCCCGAGAACCAACAGCCAGGCAGAATCCCAGCCCTACCCACCAATCAGAGCCCGAGACCCAACAGCCAGTCAGAATCCCAGCCCTACCCACCAATCAGAGCCCGAGAACCAACAGCCAGTCAGAATCCCAGCCCTACCCACCAATCAGAGTCCGAGAACCAACAGCCAGTCAGAATCCCAGCCCTACCCACCAATCAGAGCCCGAGAACCAACAGCCAGTCAGAATCCCAGGCCTACCCACCAATCAGAGCCCGAGAACCAACAGCCAGTCAGAATCCCAGCCCTACCCACCAATCAGAGCCCGAGAACCAACAGCCAGTCAGAATCCCAGCCCTACCCACCAATCAGAACCCGAGAACCAACAGCCAATCAGAATCCCAGCCCTACCCGCCGTAACCACCAATCACAGCCCGAGAACCAACAGCCAATCAGAATCCCAGCCCTAACCACCAATCACAGCCCGAGAACCAACAGTCAATCAGAATCCCAGCCCTAACCACCAATCACAGCCCGAGAACCAACAGCCAATCAGAATCCCAGCCCTGCCCACCAATCACAGCCCGAGAACCAACAGCCAGTCAGAATCCCAGCCCTGCCCACCAATCACAGCCCGAGAACCAACAGCCAGTCAGAATCCCAGCCCTGCCCACCAATCAGAGACCGAGAACCAACAGCCAGTCAGAATCCCAGCCCTGCCCACCAATCAGAGACCGAGAACCAACAGCCAGTCAGAATCCCAGCCCTGCCCACCAATCAGAGCCCGAGAACCAACAGCCAGTCAGAATCCCAGCCCTACCCACCAATCAGAGCCCGAGAACCAACAGCCAGTCAGAATCCCAGCCCTGCCCACCAATCAGAGCCCGAGAACCAACAGCCAGTCAGAATCCCAGCCCTGCCCACCAATCAGAGCCCGAGAACCAACAGCCAGTCAGAATCCCAGCCCTGCCCAACAATCAGAGCCCGAGAACCAACAGCCAGTCAGAATCCCAGCCCTACCCACCAATCAGAGCCCGAGAACCAACAGCCAGTCAGAATCCCAGCCCTACCCACCAATCAGAGCCCGAGAACCAACAGCCAGTCAGAATCCCAGCCCTACCCACCAATCAGAGCCCGAGAACCAACAGCCAGTCAGAATCCCAGCCCTACCCACCAATCACAGCCCGAGAACCAACAGCCAATCAGAATCCCAGCCCTACCCGCCCTAACCACCAATCACAGCCCGAGAACCAACAGTCAATCAGAATCCCAGCCCTAACCACCAATCAGAGCCCGAGAACCAACAGCCAGTCAGAATCCCAGCCCTACCCACCAATCAGAGCCCGAGAACCAACAGCCTGTCAGAATCCCAGCCCTACCCACCAATCAGAGCCCGAGAACCAACAGCCAGGCAGAATCCCAGCCCTACCCACCAATCAGAGCCCGAGAACCAACACCCAGGCAGAATCCCAGCCCTACCCACCAATCAGAGCCCGAGAACCAACAGCCAGTCAGAATCCCAGCCCTACCCACCAATCAGAGCCCGAGAACCAACAGCCAGTCAGAATCCCAGCCCTACCCACCAATCAGAGCCCGAGAACCAACAGCCAGTCAGAATCCCAGCCCTACCCACCAATCAGAGCCCGAGAACCAACAGCCAGTCAGAATCCCAGCCCTACCCACCAATCAGAGCCCGAGAACCAACAGCCAATCAGAATCCCAGCCCTAACCACCAATCACAGCCCGAGAACCAACAGCCAATCAGAATCCCAGCCCTAACCACCAATCAGAGCTCGAGAACCAACAGCCAATCAGAATCCCAGCCCTGCCCACCAATCACAGCCCGAGAACCAACAGCCAGTCAGAATCCCAGCCCTGCCCACCAATCACAGCCCGAGAACCAACAGCCAGTCAGAATCCCAGCCCTGCACACCAATCAGAGCCCGAGAACCAACAGCCAGTCAGAATCCCAGCCCTACCCACCAATCAGAGCCCGAGAACCAACAGCCAGTCAGAATCCCAGCCCTTCCCACCAATCAGAGCCCGAGAACCAACAGCCAGTCAGAATCCCAGCCCTACCCACCAATCAGAGCCCGAGAACCAACAGCCAGTCAGAATCCCAGCTCTAACCACCAATCAGAGCACGAGAACCAACAGCCAGTCAGAATCCCAGCCCTGCCCACCAATCACAGCCTGAGATCCAACAGCCAGTCAGAATCCCAGCCCTGCCCACCAATCAGAGCCCGAGAACCAACAGCCAGTCAGAATCCCAGACCTACCCACCAATCAGAGCCCGAGAACCAACAGCCAGTCAGAATCCCAGCCCTACCCACCAATCAGAGCCCGAGAACCAACAGCCAGTCAGAATCCCAGCCCTACCCACCAATCAGAGCCCGAGAACCAACAGCCAGTCAGAATCCCAGCCCTACCCACCAATCAGAACCCGAGAACCAACAGCCAATCAGAATCCCAGCCCTACCCGCCGTAACCACCAATCACAGCCCGAGAACCAACAGCCAATCAGAATCCCAGCCCTAACCACCAATCACAGCCCGAGAACCAACAGTCAATCAGAATCCCAGCCCTAACCACCAATCAGAGCCCGAGAACCAACAGCCAATCAGAATCCCAGCCCTGCCCACCAATCAGAGCCCGAGAACCAACAGCCAGTCAGAATCCCAGCCCTGCCCACCAATCACAGCCCGAGAACCAACAGCCAGTCAGAATCCCAGCCCTGCCCACCAATCACAGCCCGAGAACCAACAGCCAGTCAGAATCCCAGCCCTGCCCACCAATCACAGCCCGAGAACCAACAGCCAGTCAGAATCCCAGCCCTGCCCACCAATCACAGCCCGAGAACCTACAGCCAGTCAGAATCCCAGCCCTGCCCACCAATCAGAGCCCGAGAACCAACAGCCAGTCAGAATCCCAGCCCTACCCACCAATCAGAGCCCGAGAACCAACAGCCAGTCAGAATCCCAGCCCTGCCCACCAATCAGAGCCCGAGAACCAACAGCCAGTCAGAATCCCAGCCCTAACCACCAATCAGAGCCCGAGAACCAACAGCCAGTCAGAATCCCAGCCCTACCCACCAATCAGAGCCCGAGAACCACAGCCAGTCAGAATCCCAGCCCTAACCACCAATCAGAGCCCGAGAACCAACAGCCAGTCAGAATCCCAGCCCTACCCACCAATCAGAGCCCGAGAACCAACAGCCAATCAGAATCCCAGCCCTACCCACCAATCAGAGCCCGAGAACCAACAGCCAATCAGAATCCCAGCCCTACCCACCAATCAGAGCCCGAGAACCAACAGCCAATCAGAATCCCAGCCCTACCCACCAATCAGAGCCCGAGAACCAACAGCCAGTCAGAATCCCAGCCCTACCCACCAATCAGAGCCCGAGAACCAACAGCCAGTCAGAATCCCAGCCCTACCCACCAATCAGAGCCCGAGAACCAACAGCCAGTCAGAATCCCAGCCCTAACCACCAATCAGAGCCCGAGAACCAACAGCCAGTCAGAATCCCAGCCCTACCCACCAATCAGAGCCCGAGAACCAACAGCCAATCAGAATCCCAGCCCTACCCGCCCTAACCACCAATCACAGCCCGAGAACCAACAGCCAATCAGAATCCCAGCCCTAACCACCAATCAGAGCCCGAGAACCAACAGCCAGTCAGAATCCCAGCCCTACCCACCAATCAGAGCCCGAGAACCAACAGCCAGTCAGAATCCCAGCCCTACCCACCAATCAGAGCCCGAGAACCAACAGCCAGTCAGAATCCCAGCCCTACCCACCAATCAGAGCCCGAGAACCAACAGCCAGTCAGAATCCCAGCCCTACCCACCAATCAGAGCCCGAGAACCAACAGCCAGTCAGAATCCCAGCCCTACCCACCAATCAGAGCCCGAGAACCAACAGCCAGTCAGAATCCCAGCCCTACCCACCAATCAGAGCCCGAGAACCAACAGCCAGTCAGAATCCCAGGCCTACCCACCAATCAGAGCCCGAGAACCAACAGCCAGTCAGAATCCCAGCCCTACCCACCAATCAGAGCCCGAGAACCAACAGCCAGTCAGAATCCCAGCCTTACCCACCAATCAGAGCCCGAGAACCAACAGCCAATCAGAATCCCAGCCCTACCCGCCCTAACCACCAATCACAGCCCGAGAACCAACAGCCAATCAGAATCCCAGCCCAACCCACCAATCAGAGCCCGAGAACCAACAGCCAGTCAGAATCCCAGCCCTACCCACCAATCAGAGCCCGAGAACCAACAGCCAGTCAGAATCCCAGCCCCGCCCACCAATCAGAGCCCGAGAACCAACAGGCAATCACAGCCCGAGAACCAACAGCCAATCAGAATCCCAGCCCTACCCGCCCTAACCACCAATCACAGCCCGAGAACCAACAGCCAATCAGAATCCCAGCCCTAACCACCAATCAGAGCCCGAGAACCAACAGCCAGTCAGAATCCCAGCCCTACCCACCAATCAGAGCCCGAGAACCAACAGCCAGTCAGAATCCCAGCCCTACCCACCAATCAGAGCCCGAGAACCAACAGCCAGTCAGAATCCCAGCCCTACCCACCAATCAGAGCCCGAGAACCAACAGCCAGGCAGAATCCCAGCCCTACCCACCAATCAGAGCCCGAGACCCAACAGCCAGTCAGAATCCCAGCCCTACCCACCAATCAGAGCCCGAGAACCAACAGCCAGTCAGAATCCCAGCCCTACCCACCAATCAGAGTCCGAGAACCAACAGCCAGTCAGAATCCCAGCCCTACCCACCAATCAGAGCCCGAGAACCAACAGCCAGTCAGAATCCCAGGCCTACCCACCAATCAGAGCCCGAGAACCAACAGCCAGTCAGAATCCCAGCCCTACCCACCAATCAGAGCCCGAGAACCAACAGCCAGTCAGAATCCCAGCCCTACCCACCAATCAGAACCCGAGAACCAACAGCCAATCAGAATCCCAGCCCTACCCGCCGTAACCACCAATCACAGCCCGAGAACCAACAGCCAATCAGAATCCCAGCCCTAACCACCAATCACAGCCCGAGAACCAACAGTCAATCAGAATCCCAGCCCTAACCACCAATCACAGCCCGAGAACCAACAGCCAATCAGAATCCCAGCCCTGCCCACCAATCACAGCCCGAGAACCAACAGCCAGTCAGAATCCCAGCCCTGCCCACCAATCACAGCCCGAGAACCAACAGCCAGTCAGAATCCCAGCCCTGCCCACCAATCAGAGACCGAGAACCAACAGCCAGTCAGAATCCCAGCCCTGCCCACCAATCAGAGACCGAGAACCAACAGCCAGTCAGAATCCCAGCCCTGCCCACCAATCAGAGCCCGAGAACCAACAGCCAGTCAGAATCCCAGCCCTACCCACCAATCAGAGCCCGAGAACCAACAGCCAGTCAGAATCCCAGCCCTGCCCACCAATCAGAGCCCGAGAACCAACAGCCAGTCAGAATCCCTGCCCTGCCCACCAATCAGAGCCCGAGAACCAACAGCCAGTCAGAATCCCAGCCCTGCCCAACAATCAGAGCCCGAGAACCAACAGCCAGTCAGAATCCCAGCCCTACCCACCAATCAGAGCCCGAGAACCAACAGCCAGTCAGAATCCCAGCCCTACCCACCAATCAGAGCCCGAGAACCAACAGCCAGTCAGAATCCCAGCCCTACCCACCAATCAGAGCCCGAGAACCAACAGCCAGTCAGAATCCCAGCCCTACCCACCAATCACAGCCCGAGAACCAACAGCCAATCAGAATCCCAGCCCTACCCGCCCTAACCACCAATCACAGCCCGAGAACCAACAGTCAATCAGAATCCCAGCCCTAACCACCAATCAGAGCCCGAGAACCAACAGCCAGTCAGAATCCCAGCCCTACCCACCAATCAGAGCCCGAGAACCAACAGCCTGTCAGAATCCCAGCCCTACCCACCAATCAGAGCCCGAGAACCAACAGCCAGGCAGAATCCCAGCCCTACCCACCAATCAGAGCCCGAGAACCAACACCCAGGCAGAATCCCAGCCCTACCCACCAATCAGAGCCCGAGAACCAACAGCCAGTCAGAATCCCAGCCCTACCCACCAATCAGAGCCCGAGAACCAACAGCCAGTCAGAATCCCAGCCCTACCCACCAATCAGAGCCCGAGAACCAACAGCCAGTCAGAATCCCAGCCCTACCCACCAATCAGAGCCCGAGAACCAACAGCCAGTCAGAATCCCAGCCCTACCCACCAATCAGAGCCCGAGAACCAACAGCCAATCAGAATCCCAGCCCTAACCACCAATCACAGCCCGAGAACCAACAGCCAATCAGAATCCCAGCCCTAACCACCAATCAGAGCTCGAGAACCAACAGCCAATCAGAATCCCAGCCCTGCCCACCAATCACAGCCCGAGAACCAACAGCCAGTCAGAATCCCAGCCCTGCCCACCAATCACAGCCCGAGAACCAACAGCCAGTCAGAATCCCAGCCCTGCACACCAATCAGAGCCCGAGAACCAACAGCCAGTCAGAATCCCAGCCCTACCCACCAATCAGAGCCCGAGAACCAACAGCCAGTCAGAATCCCAGCCCTTCCCACCAATCAGAGCCCGAGAACCAACAGCCAGTCAGAATCCCAGCCCTACCCACCAATCAGAGCCCGAGAACCAACAGCCAGTCAGAATCCCAGCTCTAACCACCAATCAGAGCACGAGAACCAACAGCCAGTCAGAATCCCAGCCCTGCCCACCAATCACAGCCTGAGATCCAACAGCCAGTCAGAATCCCAGCCCTGCCCACCAATCAGAGCCCGAGAACCAACAGCCAGTCAGAATCCCAGACCTACCCACCAATCAGAGCCCGAGAACCAACAGCCAGTCAGAATCCCAGCCCTACCCACCAATCAGAGCCCGAGAACCAACAGCCAGTCAGAATCCCAGCCCTACCCACCAATCAGAGCCCGAGAACCAACAGCCAGTCAGAATCCCAGCCCTACCCACCAATCAGAACCCGAGAACCAACAGCCAATCAGAATCCCAGCCCTACCCGCCGTAACCACCAATCACAGCCCGAGAACCAACAGCCAATCAGAATCCCAGCCCTAACCACCAATCACAGCCCGAGAACCAACAGTCAATCAGAATCCCAGCCCTAACCACCAATCAGAGCCCGAGAACCAACAGCCAATCAGAATCCCAGCCCTGCCCACCAATCAGAGCCCGAGAACCAACAGCCAGTCAGAATCCCAGCCCTGCCCACCAATCACAGCCCGAGAACCAACAGCCAGTCAGAATCCCAGCCCTGCCCACCAATCACAGCCCGAGAACCAACAGCCAGTCAGAATCCCAGCCCTGCCCACCAATCACAGCCCGAGAACCAACAGCCAGTCAGAATCCCAGCCCTGCCCACCAATCACAGCCCGAGAACCTACAGCCAGTCAGAATCCCAGCCCTGCCCACCAATCAGAGCCCGAGAACCAACAGCCAGTCAGAATCCCAGCCCTACCCACCAATCAGAGCCCGAGAACCAACAGCCAGTCAGAATCCCAGCCCTGCCCACCAATCAGAGCCCGAGAACCAACAGCCAGTCAGAATCCCAGCCCTAACCACCAATCAGAGCCCGAGAACCAACAGCCAGTCAGAATCCCAGCCCTACCCACCAATCAGAGCCCGAGAACCACAGCCAGTCAGAATCCCAGCCCTAACCACCAATCAGAGCCCGAGAACCAACAGCCAGTCAGAATCCCAGCCCTACCCACCAATCAGAGCCCGAGAACCAACAGCCAATCAGAATCCCAGCCCTACCCACCAATCAGAGCCCGAGAACCAACAGCCAATCAGAATCCCAGCCCTACCCACCAATCAGAGCCCGAGAACCAACAGCCAATCAGAATCCCAGCCCTACCCACCAATCAGAGCCCGAGAACCAACAGCCAGTCAGAATCCCAGCCCTACCCACCAATCAGAGCCCGAGAACCAACAGCCAGTCAGAATCCCAGCCCTACCCACCAATCAGAGCCCGAGAACCAACAGCCAGTCAGAATCCCAGCCCTAACCACCAATCAGAGCCCGAGAACCAACAGCCAGTCAGAATCCCAGCCCTACCCACCAATCAGAGCCCGAGAACCAACAGCCAATCAGAATCCCAGCCCTACCCGCCCTAACCACCAATCACAGCCCGAGAACCAACAGCCAATCAGAATCCCAGCCCTAACCACCAATCAGAGCCCGAGAACCAACAGCCAGTCAGAATCCCAGCCCTACCCACCAATCAGAGCCCGAGAACCAACAGCCAGTCAGAATCCCAGCCCTACCCACCAATCAGAGCCCGAGAACCAACAGCCAGTCAGAATCCCAGCCCTACCCACCAATCAGAGCCCGAGAACCAACAGCCAGTCAGAATCCCAGCCCTACCCACCAATCAGAGCCCGAGAACCAACAGCCAGTCAGAATCCCAGCCCTACCCACCAATCAGAGCCCGAGAACCAACAGCCAGTCAGAATCCCAGCCCTACCCACCAATCAGAGCCCGAGAACCAACAGCCAGTCAGAATCCCAGGCCTACCCACCAATCAGAGCCCGAGAACCAACAGCCAGTCAGAATCCCAGCCCTACCCACCAATCAGAGCCCGAGAACCAACAGCCAGTCAGAATCCCAGCCTTACCCACCAATCAGAGCCCGAGAACCAACAGCCAATCAGAATCCCAGCCCTACCCGCCCTAACCACCAATCACAGCCCGAGAACCAACAGCCAATCAGAATCCCAGCCCAACCCACCAATCAGAGCCCGAGAACCAACAGCCAGTCAGAATCCCAGCCCTACCCACCAATCAGAGCCCGAGAACCAACAGCCAGTCAGAATCCCAGCCCTACCCACCAATCAGAGCCCGAGATCCAACAGCCAGTCAGAATCCCAGCCCTACCCACCAATCAGAGCCCGAGAACCAACAGCCAGTCAGAATCCCAGCCCTAACCACCAATCAGAGCACGAGAACCAACAGCCAGTCAGAATCCCAGCCCTAACCACCAATCAGAGCACGAGAACCAACAGCCAGTCAGAATCCCATCCCTACCCACCAATCAGAGCACGAGAACCAACAGCCAGTCAGAATCCCAGCCCTACCCACCAATTAGAGCCCGAGAACCAACAGCCAGTCAGAATCCCAGCCCTACCCACCAATCAGAGCCCGAGAACCAACAGCCAGTCAGAATCCCAGCCCTAACCACCAATCAGAGCCCGAGAACCAACAGCCAGTCAGAATCCCAGCCCTAACCACCAATCAGAGCCCGAAAACCAACAGCCAGTCAGAATCCCAGCCCTACCCACCAATCAGAACCCGATAACCAACAGCCAATCAGAATCCCAGCCCTACCCGCCGTAACCACCAATCACAGCCCGAGAACCAACAGCCAATCAGAATCCCAGCCCTAACCACCAATCACAGCCCGAGAACCAACAGTCAATCAGAATCCCAGCCGTAACCACCAATCAGAGCCCGAGAACCAACAGTCAATCAGAATCCCAGCCCTGCCCACCAATCACAGCCCGAGAACCAACAGCCAGTCAGAATCCCAGCCCTGCCCACCAATCACAGCCCGAGAACCAACAGCCAGTCAGAATCCCAGCCCTGCCCACCAATCACAGCCCGAGAACCAACAGCCAGTCAGAATCCCAGCCCTACCCACCAATCAGAGCCCGAGAACCAACAGCCAGTCAGAATCCCAGCCCTACCCACCAATCAGAGCCCGAGAACCAACAGCCAGTCAGAATCCCAGCCCTACCCACCAATCAGAGCCCGAGAACCAACAGCCAGTCAGATTCCCAGCCCTACCCACCAATCAGAGCCCGAGAACCAACAGCCAGTCAGAATCCCAGCTCTAACCACCAATCAGAGCCCGAGAACCAACAGCCAGTCAGAATCCCAGCCCTGCCCACCAATCAGAGCCCGAGAACCAACAGCCAGTCAGAATCCCAGCCCTGCCCACCAATCAGAGCCCGAGAACCAACAGCCAGTCAGAATCCCAGCCCTACCCACCAATCAGAGCCCGAGAACCAACAGCCAGTCAGAATCCCAGCCCTACCCACCAATCAGAGCCCGAGAACCAACAGCCAGTCAGAATCCCAGCCCTAACCACCAATCAGAGCACGAGAACCAACAGCCAGTCAGAATCCCAGCCCTAACCACCAATCAGAGCACGAGAACCAACAGCCAGTCAGAATCCCAGCCCTAACCACCAATCAGAGCACGAGAACCAACAGCCAGTCAGAATCCCAGCCCTAACCACCAATCAGAGCACGAGAACCAACAGCCAGTCAGAATCCCAGCCCTACCCACCAATCACAGCCCGAGAACCAACAGCCAATCAGAATCCCAGCCCTACCCACCAATCACAGCCCGAGAACCAACAGCCAATCAGAATCCCAGCCCTACCCACCAATCACAGCCCGAGAACCAACAGCCAATCAGAATCCCAGCCCTACTCACCAATCAGAGCCCGAGAACCAACAGCCAGACAGAATCCCAGCCCTACCCACCAATCAGAGCCCGAGAACCAACAGCCAGACAGAATCCCAGCCCTACCCACCAATCAGAGCCCGAGAACCAACAGCCAGTCAGAATTCCAGCCCTAACCACCAATCAGAGCCCGAGAACCAACAGCCAGTCAGAATCCCAGCCCTACCCACCAATCAAAGCCCGAGAACCAACAGCCAATCAGAATCCCAGCCCTACCCACCAATTACAGCCCGAGAACCAAGAGCCAATCAGAATCCCAGCCCTACCCGCCCTAACCACCAATCACAGCCCGAGAACCAACAGCCAATCAGAATCCCAGCCCTACCCACCAATCAGAGCCCGAGAACCAACAGCCAGTCAGAATCCCAGCCCTACCCACCAATCAGAGCCCGAGAACCAACAGCCAGTCAGAATCCCAGCCCTACCCACCAATCAGAGCCCGAGAACCAACAGCCAGACAGAATCCCAGCCTACCCACCAATCAGAGCCCGAGAACCAACAGCCAGTCAGAATCCCAGGCCTACCCACCAATCAGAGCCCGAGAACCAACAGCCAGTCAGAATCCCAGCCCTACCCACAAATCAGAGCCCGAGAACCAACAGCCAGTCAGAATCCCAGCCCTACCCACCAATCAGAACCCGAGAACCAACAGCCAATCAGAATCCCAGCCCTACCCGCCGTAACCACCAATCACAGCCCGAGAACCAACAGCCAATCAGAATCCCAGCCCTAACCACCAATCACAGCCCGAAAACCAACAGTCAATCAGAATCCCAGCCCTAACCACCAATCACAGCCCGAGAACCAACAGCCAATCAGAATCCCAGCCCTGCCCACCAATCACAGCCCGAGAACCAACAGCCAGTCAGAATCCCAGCCCTGCCCACCAATCACAGCCCGAGAACCAACAGCCAGTCAGAATCCCAGCCCTGCCCACCAATCAGAGACCGAGAACCAACAGCCAGTCAGAATCCCAGCCCTGCCCACCAATCAGAGACCGAGAACCAACAGCCAGTCAGAATCCCAGCTCTGCCCACCAATCAGAGCCCGAGAACCAACAGCCAGTCAGAATCCCAGCCCTACCCACCAATCAGAGCCCGAGAACCAACAGCCAGTCAGAATCCCAGCGCTGCCCACCAATCAGAGCCCGAGAACCAACAGCCAGTCAGAATCCCAGCCCTGCCCACCAATCAGAGCCCGAGAACCAACAGCCAGTCAGAATCCCAGCCCTACCCACCAATCAGAGCCCGAGAACCAACAGCCAGTCAGAATCGCAGCCCTACCCACCAATCAGAGCCCGAGAACCAACAGCCAGTCAGAATCCCAGCCCTACCCACCAATCAGAGCCCGAGAACCAACAGCCAGTCAGAATCCCAGCCCTACCCACCAATCACAGCCCGAGAACCAACAGCCAATCAGAATCCCAGCCCTACCCGCCCTAACCACCAATCACAGCCCGAGAACCAACAGCCAATCAGAATCCCAGCCCTAACCACCAATCAGAGCCCGAGAACCAACAGCCAGTCAGAATCCCAGCCCTACCCACCAATCAGAGCCCGAGAACCAACAGCCAGTCAGAATCCCAGCCCTACCCACCAATCAGAGCCCGAGAACCAACAGCCAGGCAGAATCCCAGCCCTACCCACCAATCAGAGCCCGAGAACCAACAGCCAGGCAGAATCCCAGCCCTACCCACCAATCAGAGCCCGAGAACCAACAGCCAGTCAGAATCCCAGCCCTACCCACCAATCAGAGCCCGAGAACCAACAGCCAGTCAGAATCCCAGCCCTACCCACCAATCAGAGCCCGAGAACCAACAGCCAATCAGAATCCCAGCCCTAACCACCAATCACAGCCCGAGAACCAACAGCCAGTCAGAATCCCAGCCCTAACCACCAATCAGAGCTCGAGAACCAACAGCCAATCAGAATCCCAGCCCTGCCCACCAATCACAGACCGAGAACCAACAGCCAGTCAGAATCCCAGCCCTGCCCACCAATCACAGCCCGAGAACCAACAGCCAGTCAGAATCCCAGCCCTGCCCACCAATCAGAGCCCGAGAACCAACAGCCAGTCAGAATCCCAGCCCTACCCACCAATCAGAGCACGAGAACCAACAGCCAGTCAGAATCCCAGCCCTACCCACCAATCAGAGCCCGAGAACCAACAGCCAGTCAGAATCCCAGCCCTACCCACCAATCAGAGCCCGAGAACCAACAGCCAGTCAGAATCCCAGCTCTAACCACCAATCAGAGCACGAGAACCAACAGCCAGTCAGAATCCCAGCCCTGCCCACCAATCACAGCCTGAGATCCAACAGCCAGTCAGAATCCCAGCCCTGCCCACCAATCAGAGCCCGAGAACCAACAGCCAGTCAGAATCCCAGCCCTACCCACCAATCAGAGCCCGAGAACCAACAGCCAGTCAGAATCCCAGCCCTACCCACCAATCAGAGCCCGAGAACCAACAGCCAGTCAGAATCCCAGCCCTACCCACCAATCAGAGCCCGAGAACCAACAGCCAGTCAGAATCCCAGCCCTACCCACCAATCAGAACCCGAGAACCAACAGCCAATCAGAATCCCAGCCCTACCCGCCGTAACCACCAATCACAGCCCGAGAACCAACAGCCAATCAGAATCCCAGCCCTAACCACCAATCACAGCCCGAGAACCAACAGTCAATCAGAATCCCAGCCCTAACCACCAATCAGAGCCCGAGAACCAACAGCCAATCAGAATCCCAGCCCTGCCCACCAATCACAGCCCGAGAACCAACAGCCAGTCAGAATCCCAGCCCTGCCCACCAATCACAGCCCGAGAACCAACAGCCAGTCAGAATCCCAGCCCTGCCCACCAATCACAGCCCGAGAACCAACAGCCAGTCAGAATCCCAGCCCTGCCCACCAATCACAGCCCGAGAACCAACAGCCAGTCAGAATCCCAGCCCTGCCCACCAATCAGAGCCCGAGAACCAACAGCCAGTCAGAATCCCAGCCCTACCCACCAATCAGAGCCCGAGAACCAACAGCCAGTCAGAATCCCAGCCCTGCCCACCAATCAGAGCCCGAGAACCAACAGCCAGTCAGAATCCCAGCCCTACCCACCAATCAGAGCCCGAGAACCAACAGCCAGTCAGAATCCCAGCCCTACCCACCAATCAGAGCCCGAGAACCACAGCCAGTCAGAATCCCAGCCCTAACCACCAATCAGAGCACGAGAACCAACAGCCAGTCAGAATCCCAGCCCGACCCACCAATCAGAGCCCGAGAACCAACAGCCAATCAGAATCCCAGCCCTACCCACCAATCAGAGCCCGAGAACCAACAGCCAATCACAATCCCAGCCCTAACCACCAATCAGAGCCCGAGAACCAACAGCCAATCAGAATCCCAGCCCTACCCACCAATCAGAGCCCGAGAACCAACAGCCAGTCAGAATCCCAGCCCTACCCACCAATCAGAGCCCGAGAACCAACAAGCAGTCAGAATCCCAGCCCTACCCACCAATCAGAGCCCGAGAACCAACAGCCAGTCAGAATCCCAGCCCTAACCACCAATCAGAGCCCGAGAACCAACAGCCAGTCAGAATCCCAGCCCTACCCACCAATCAGAGCCTGAGAACCAACAGCCAATCAGAATCCCAGCCCTACCCGCCCTAACCACCAATCACAGCCCGAGAACCAACAGCCAATCAGAATCCCAGCCCTAACCACCAATCAGAGCCCGAGAACCAACAGCCAGTCAGAATCCCAGCCCTACCCACCAATCAGAGCCCGAGAACCAACAGCCAGTCAGAATCCCAGCCCTACCCACCAATCAGAGCCCGAGAACCAACAGCCAGGCAGAATCCCAGCCCTACCCACCAATCAGAGCCCGAGAACCAACAGCCAGTCAGAATCCCAGCCCTACCCACCAATCAGAGCCCGAGAACCAACAGCCAGTCAGAATCCAAGCCCTACCCACCAATCAGAGCCCGAGAACCAACAGCCAGTCAGAATCCCAGCCCTACCCACCAATCAGAGCCCGAGAACCAACAGCCAGTCAGAATCCCAGGCCTACCCACCAATCAGAGCCCGAGAACCAACAGCCAGTCAGAATCCCAGGCCTACCCACCAATCAGAGCCCGAGAACCAACAGCCAGTCAGAATCCCAGCCCTACCCACCAATCAGAGCCCGAGAACCAACAGCCAATCAGAATCCCAGCCCTACCCGCCCTAACCACCAATCACAGCCCGAGAACCAACAGCCAATCAGAATCCCAGCCCAACCCACCAATCAGAGCCCAAGAACCAACAGCCAGTCAGAATCCCAGCCCTACCCACCAATCAGAGCCCGAGAACCAACAGCCAGTCAGAATCCCAGCCCTACCCACCAATCAGAGCCCGAGATCCAAAAGCCAGTCAGAATCCCAGCCCTACCCACCAATCAGAGCCCGAGAACCAACAGCCAGTCAGAATCCCAGCCCTAACCACCAATCAGAGCACGAGAACCAACAGCCAGTCAGAATCCCAGCCCTAACCACCAATCAGAGCACGAGAACCAACAGCCAGTCAGAATCCCAGCCCTACCCACCAATCAGAGCACGAGAACCAACAGCCAGTCAGAATCCCAGCCCTACCCACCAATCAGAGCCCGAGAACCAACAGCCAGGCAGAATCCCAGCCCTACCCACCAATCAGAGCCCGAGAACCAACAGCCAGGCAGAATCCCAGCCCTACCCACCAATCAGAGCCCGAGAACCAACAGCCAGGCAGAATCCCAGCCCTACCCACCAATCAGAGCCCGAGAACCAACAGCCAGGCAGAATCCCAGCCCTACCCACCAATCAGAGCCCGAGAACCAACAGCCAGTCAGAATCCCAGCCCTACCCACCAATCAGAGCCCGAGAACCAACAGCCAGTCAGAATCCCAGCCCTACCCACCAATCAGAGCCCGAGATCCAACAGCCAGTCAGAATCCCAGCCCTACCCACCAATCAGAGCCCGAGAACCAACAGCCAGTCAGAATCCCAGCCCTACCCACCAATCAGAGCCCGAGAACCAACAGCCAGTCAGAATCCCAGCCCTACCCACCAATCAGAGCCCGAGAACCAACAGCCAGTCAGAATCCCAGCCCTACCCACCAATCAGAGCCCGAGAACCAACAGCCAGTCAGAATCCCAGCCCTACCCACTAATCAGAACCCGATAACCAACAGCCAATCAGAATCCCAGCCCTACCCGCCGTAACCACCAATCACAGCCCGAGAACCAACAGCCAATCAGAATCCCAGCCCTAACCACCAATCACAGCCCGAGAACCAACAGTCAATCAGAATCCCAGCCGTAACCACCAATCAGAGCCCGAGAACCAACAGTCAATCAGAATCCCAGCCCTACCCACCAATCACAGCCCGAGAACCAACAGCCAGTCAGAATCCCAGCCCTGCCCACCAATCACAGCCCGAGAACCAACAGCCAGTCAGAATCCCAGCCCAGCCCACCAATCAGAGCCCGAGAACCAACAGCCAGTCAGAATCCCAGCCCTACCCACCAATCAGAGCCCGAGAACCAACAGCCAGTCAGAATCCCAGCCCTACCCACCAATCAGAGCCCGAGAACCAACAGCCAGTCAGAATCCCAGCCCTACCCACCAATCAGAGCCCGAGAACCAACAGCCAGTCAGAATCCCAGCCCTACCCACCAATCAGAGCCCGAGAACCAACAGCCAGTCAGATTCCCAGCCCTACCCACCAATCAGAGCCCGAGAACCAACAGCCAGTCAGAATCCCAGCTCTAACCACCAATCAGAGCCCGAGAACCAACAGCCAGTCAGAATCCCAGCCCTGCCCACCAATCAGAGCCCGAGAACCAACAGCCAGTCAGAATCCCAGCCCTACCCACCAATCAGAGCCCGAGAACCAACAGCCAGTCAGAATCCCAGCCCTACCCACCAATCAGAGCCCGAGAACCAACAGCCAGTCAGAATCCCAGCCCTACCCACCAATCAGAGCCCGAGAACCAACAGCCAGTCAGAATCCCAGCCCTAACCACCAATCAGAGCACGAGAACCAACAGCCAGTCAGAATCCCAGCCCTACCCACCAATCAGAGCCCGAGAACCAACAGCCAGTCAGAATCCCAGCCCTAACCACCAATCAGAGCACGAGAACCAACAGCCAGTCAGAATCCCAGCCCTACCCACCAATCAGAGCCCGAGAACCAACAGCCAGTCAGAATCCCAGCCCTAACCACCAATCAGAGCACGAGAACCAACAGCCAGTCAGAATCCCAGCCCTACCCACCAATCAGAGCCCGAGAACCAACAGCCAATCAGAATCCCAGCCCTACCCACCAATCAGAGCCAGAGAACCAACAGCCAGTCAGAATCCCAGCCCTACCCACCAATCAGAGCCCGAGAACCAACAGCCAGTCAGAATCCCAGCCCTACCCACCAATCAGAGCCCGAGATCCAACAGCCAGTCAGAATCCCAGCCCTACCCACCAATCAGAGCCCGAGAACCAACAGCCAGTCAGAATCCCAGCCCTACCCACCAATCAGAGCCCGAGAACCAACAGCCAGTCAGAATCCCAGCCCTAACCACCAATCAGAGCCCGAGAACCAACAGCCAGTCAG
Organism: Pleurodeles waltl; assembly: GCF_031143425.1. Classification (NCBI taxonomy): domain Eukaryota; kingdom Metazoa; phylum Chordata; class Amphibia; order Caudata; family Salamandridae; genus Pleurodeles; species Pleurodeles waltl. The sequence goes on from NW_027149929.1 coordinate 162,752, forward strand.
AATCCCAGCCCTACCCACTAATTAGAACCCGATAACCAACAGCCAATCAGAATCCCAGCCCTACCCGCCGTAACCACCAATCACAGCCCGAGAACCAACAGCCAATCAGAATCCCAGCCCTAACCACCAATCACAGCCCGAGAACCAACAGTCAATCAGAATCCCAGCCGTAACCACCAATCAGAGCCCGAGAACCAACAGTCAATCAGAATCCCAGCCCTACCCACCAATCACAGCCCGAGAACCAACAGCCAGTCAGAATCCCAGCCCTGCCCACCAATCACAGCCCGAGAACCAACAGCCAGTCAGAATCCCAGCCCAGCCCACCAATCAGAGCCCGAGAACCAACAGCCAGTCAGAATCCCAGCCCTACCCACCAATCAGAGCCCGAGAACCAACAGCCAGTCAGAATCCCAGCCCTACCCACCAATCAGAGCCCGAGAACCAACAGCCAGGCAGAATCCCAGCCCTACCCACCAATCAGAGCCCGAGAACCAACAGCCAGGCAGAATCCCAGCCCTACCCACCAATCAGAGCCCGAGAACCAACAGCCAGGCAGAATCCCAGCCCTACCCACCAATCAGAGCCCGAGAACCAACAGCCAGTCAGAATCCCAGCCCTACCCACCAATCAGAGCCCGAGAACCAACAGCCAGTCAGAATCCCAGCCCTACCCACCAATCAGAGCCCGAGATCCAACAGCCAGTCAGAATCCCAGCCCTACCCACCAATCAGAGCCCGAGAACCAACAGCCAGTCAGAATCCCAGCCCTACCCACCAATCAGAGCCCGAGAACCAACAGCCAGTCAGAATCCCAGCCCTACCCACCAATCAGAGCCCGAGAACCAACAGCCAGTCAGAATCCCAGCCCTACCCACCAATCAGAGCCCGAGAACCAACAGCCAGTCAGAATCCCAGCCCTACCCACTAATCAGAACCCGATAACCAACAGCCAATCAGAATCCCAGCCCTACCCGCCGTAACCACCAATCACAGCCCGAGAACCAACAGCCAATCAGAATCCCAGCCCTAACCACCAATCACAGCCCGAGAACCAACAGTCAATCAGAATCCCAGCCGTAACCACCAATCAGAGCCCGAGAACCAACAGTCAATCAGAATCCCAGCCCTACCCACCAATCACAGCCCGAGAACCAACAGCCAGTCAGAATCCCAGCCCTGCCCACCAATCACAGCCCGAGAACCAACAGCCAGTCAGAATCCCAGCCCAGCCCACCAATCAGAGCCCGAGAACCAACAGCCAGTCAGAATCCCAGCCCTACCCACCAATCAGAGCCCGAGAACCAACAGCCAGTCAGAATCCCAGCCCTACCCACCAATCAGAGCCCGAGAACCAACAGCCAGTCAGAATCCCAGCCCTACCCACCAATCAGAGCCCGAGAACCAACAGCCAGTCAGAATCCCAGCCCTACCCACCAATCAGAGCCCGAGAACCAACAGCCAGTCAGAATCCCAGCTCTAACCACCAATCAGAGCCCGAGAACCAACAGCCAGTCAGAATCCCAGCCCTGCCCACCAATCAGAGCCCGAGAACCAACAGCCAGTCAGAATCCCAGCCCTACCCACCAATCAGAGCCCGAGAACCAACAGCCAGTCAGAATCCCAGCCCTACCCACCAATCAGAGCCCGAGAACCAACAGCCAGTCAGAATCCCAGCCCCTACCCACCAATCAGAGCCCGAGAACCAACAGCCAGTCAGAATCCCAGCCCTACCCACCAATCAGAGCACGAGAACCAACAGCCAGTCAGAATCCCAGCCCTACCCACCAATCAGAGCCCGAGAACCAACAGCCAGTCAGAATCCCAGCCCTAACCACCAATCAGAGCACGAGAACCAACAGCCAGTCAGAATCCCAGCCCCTACCCACCAATCAGAGCCCGAGAACCAACAGCCAGTCAGAATCCCAGCCCTAACCACCAATCAGAGCACGAGAAACCAACAGCCAGTCAGAATCCCAGCCCTACCCACCAATCAGAGCCCCGAGAACCAACAGCCAATCAGAATCCCAGCCCTACCCACCAATCAGAGCCCGAGAACCCAACAGCCAGTCAGAATCCCAGCCCTACCCACCAATCAGAGCCCCGAGAACCAACAGCCAGTCAGAATCCCAGCCCTACCCACCAATCAGAGCCCGAGATCCAACAGCCAGTCAGAATCCCAGCCCTACCCCACCAATCAGAGCCCGAGAACCAACAGCCCAGTCAGAATCCCAGCCCTACCCACCAATCAGAGCCCGAGAACCAACAGCCAGTCAGAATCCCAGCCCTAACCACCAATCAGAGCCCGAGAACCAACAGCCAGTCAGAATCCCAGCCCTAACCACCAATCAGAGCCCGAGAACCAACAGCCAGTCAGAATCCCAGCCCTACCCACTAATTAGAACCCGATAACCAACAGCCAATCAGAATCCCAGCCCTACCCGCCGTAACCACCAATCACAGCCCGAGAACCAACAGCCCAATCAGAATCCCAGCCCTAACCACCAATCACAGCCCGAGAACCAACAGTCAATCAGAATCCCAGCCGTAACCACCAATCAGAGCCCGAGAACCAACAGTCAATCAGAATCCCAGCCCTACCCACCAATCACAGCCCGAGAACCAACAGCCAGTCAGAATCCCAGCCCTGCCCACCAATCACAGCCCGAGAACCAACAGCCAGTCAGAATCCCAGCCCAGCCCACCAATCAGAGCCCGAGAACCAACAGCCAGTCAGAATCCCAGCCCTACCCACCAATCAGAGCCCGAGAACCAACAGCCAGTCAGAATCCCAGCCCTACCCACCAATCAGAGCCCGAGAACCAACAGCCAGTCAGAATCCCAGCCCTACCCACCAATCAGAGCCCGAGAACCAACAGCCAGTCAGAATCCCAGCCCTACCCACCAATCAGAGCCCGAGAACCAACAGCCAGTCAGATTCCCAGCCCTACCCACCAATCAGAGCCCGAGAACCAACAGCCAGTCAGAATCCCAGCTCTAACCACCAATCAGAGCCCGAGAACCAACAGCCAGTCAGAATCCCAGCCCTGCCCACCAATCAGAGCCCGAGAACCAACAGCCAGTCAGAATCCCAGCCCTGCCCACCAATCAGAGCCCGAGAACCAACAGCCAGTCAGAATCCCAGCCCTACCCACCAATCAGAGCCCGAGAACCAACAGCCAGTCAGAATCCCAGCCCTACCCACCAATCAGAGCCCGAGAACCAACAGCCAGTCAGAATCCCAGCCCTACCCACCAATCAGAGCCCGAGAACCAACAGCCAGTCAGAATCCCAGCCCTAACCACCAATCAGAGCCCGAGAACCAACAGCCAGTCAGAATCCCAGCCCTAACCACCAATCAGAGCACGAGAACCAACAGCCAGTCAGAATCCCAGCCCTAACCACCAATCAGAGCACGAGAACCAACAGCCAGTCAGAATCCCAGCCCTACCCACCAATCAGAGCCCGAGAACCAACAGCCAATCAGAATCCCAGCCCTACCCACCAATCACAGCCCGAGAACCAACAGCCAATCAGAATCCCAGCCCTACCCACCAATCACAGCCCGAGAACCAACAGCCAATCAGAATCCCAGCCCTACCCCACCAATCAGAGCCCGAGAACCAACAGCCAGACAGAATCCCAGCCCTACCCACCAATCAGAGCCCGAGAACCAACAGCCAGTCAGAATCCCAGCCCTAACCACCAATCAGAGCCCGAGAACCAACAGCCAGTCAGAATCCCAGCCCTACCCACCAATCAGAGCCCGAGAACCAACAGACAATCAGAATCCCAGCCCTACCCACCAATTACAGCCCGAGAACCAAGAGCCAATCAGAATCCCAGCCCTACCCGCCCTAACCACCAATCACAGCCCGAGAACCAACAGCCAATCAGAATCCCAGCCCTAACCACCAATCAGAGCCCGAGAACCAACAGCCAGTCAGAATCCCAGCCCTACCCACCAATCAGAGCCCGAGAACCAACAGCCAGTCAGAATCCCAGCCCTACCCACCAATCAGAGCCCGAGAACCCAACAGCCAGGCAAAATCCCAGCCCTACCCACCAATCAGAGCCCGAGAACCAACAGCCAGGCAGAATCCCAGCCCTACCCACCAATCAGAGCCCGAGAACCAACAGCCAGTCAGAATCCCAGCCCTACCCACCAATCAGAGCCCGAGAACCAACAGCCAGTCAGAATCCCAGCCCTACCCACCCATCAGAGCCCGAGAACCAACAGCCAGTCAGAATCCCAGCCCTAACCACCAATCAGAGCCCGAGAACCAACAGCCAGTCAGAATCCCAGGCCTACCCACCAATCAGAGCCCGAGAACCAACAGCCAGTCAGAATCCCAGCCCTACCCACCAATCAGAGCCCGAGAACCAACAGCCAGTCAGAATCCCAGCCCTACCCACCAATCAGAGCCCGAGAACCAACAGCCAATCAGAATCCCAGCCCTACCCGCCCTAACCACCAATCACAGCCCGAGAACCAACAGCCAATCAGAATCCCAGCCCTACCCCACCAATCAGAGCAGAGAACCAACAGCCAGTCAGAATCCCAGCTCTACCCACCAATCAGAGCCCGAGAACAAACAGCCAGTCAGAATCCCAGCCCTACCCACCAATCAGAGCCCGAGATCCAAGAGCCAGTCAGAATCCCAGCCCTAACCACCAATCAGAGCCCGAGAACCAACAGCCAGTCAGAATCCCAGCCCTACCCACCAATCAGAGCACGAGAACCAACAGCCAGTCAGAATCCCAGCCCTACCCACCAATCAGAGCCCGAGAACCAACAGCCAGTCAGAATCCCAGCCCTACCCACCAATCAGAGCCCGAGAACCAACAGCCAGTCAGAATCCCAGCCCTAACCACCAATCACAGCCCGAGAACCAACAGTCAATCAGAATCCCAGCCCTAACCACCAATCAGAGCCCGAGAACCAACAGCCAATCAGAATCCCAGCCCCTACCCACCAATCAGAGCCCGAGAACCAACAGCCAGTCAGAATCCCACCCTACCCACCAATCAGAGCCCGAGAACCAACAGCCAGTCAGAATCCCAGCCCTACCCCACCAATCAGAGCCCGAGAACCAACAGCCAGTCAGAATCCCAGCCCTACCCACCAACCAGAGCCCGAGAACCAACAGCCAGTCAGAATCCCAGCCCTACCCACCAATCAGAGCCCGAGAACCCAACAGCCAGTCAGAATCCCAGCCCTAACGACCAATCAGAGCCCGAGAACAAACAGCCAGTCAGAATCCCAGCCCTACCCACCAATCAGAGCCCGAGAACCAACAGCCAGTCAGAATCCCAGCCCTACCCACCAATCAGAGCCCGAGAACCAACAGCCAGTCAGAATCCCAGCCCTACCCACCCAATCAGAGCCCGAGAACCAACAGCCAGTCAGAATCCCAGCCCTACCCACCAATCAAAGCCGAGAACCAACAGCCAGTCAGAATCCCAGCCCTACCCACCAATCAGAGCCCGAGAACCAACAGCCAGTCAGAATCCCAGCCCTACCCACCAATCAGAGCCCGAGAACCAACAGCCAGTCAGAATCCCAGCCCTACCCACCAATCAGAGCCGAGAACCAACAGCCAGTCAGAATCCCAGCCCTAACCACCAATCAGAGCCCGAGAACCAACAACCAATCAGAATCCCTGCCCTACCCACCAATCAGAGCCCGAGAACCAACAGCCAATCAGAATCCCAGCCCTACCCGCCCTAACAACCAATCAAAGCCAGAGAATCAACAGCCAATCAGAAACCCAGCCCTAACCACCAATCAGAGCCCGAGAACCAACAGCCAATCAGAATCCCAGCCCTACCTACCAATCAGAGCCCGAGAACCAACAGCCAATCAGAATCCCAGCCCTACCCACCAATCAGAGCCCGAGAACCAACAGCCAATCAGAATCCCAGCCCTACCCACCAATCACAGCCCGAGAACCAACAGCCAGTCAGAATCCCAGCCCTACCGACCAATCAGAGCCGAGAACCAACAGCCAGTCAGAATCCCAACCCTACCCACCAATCAGAGCCCGAGAACCAACAGCCAGTCAGAATCCCAGCCCTACCCACCAATCAGAGCCCGAGAACCAACAGCCAGTCAGAATCCCAGCCCTAACCACCAATCAGAGCCCGAGAACCAACAGCCAGTCAGAATACCAGCCCTACCCACCAATCAGAGCCCGAGAACCAACAGCCAGTCAGAATCCCAGCCCTACCCACCAATCAGAGCCCGAGAACCAACAACCAATCAGAATCCCAGCCCTACCCACCAATCACAGCCCGAGAACCAACGGCCAATCAGAATCCCAGCCCTACCCGCCCTAACCACCAATCACAGCCCGAGAACCAACAGCCAATCAGAATCCCAGCCCTAACCACCAATCACAGCCCGAGAACCAACAGCCCAGTCAGAATCCCAGCCCCTAACCACCAATCAGAGCCCGAGAACCAACAGCCAGTCAGAATTTCAGCCCTACCCACCAATCAGAGCCCGAGAACCAACAGCCAGTCAGAATCCCAGCCCTACCCACCAATCAGAGCCCCGAGAACCAACAGCCAGTCAGAATCCAGCACTAACCACCAATCAGAGCCGAGAACCAAAAGCCAGTCAGAATCCCAGCCCTACCCACCAATCAGAGCCCGAGAACCAACAGCCAGTCAGAATCCCAGCCCTAACCACCAATCAGAGCCCGAGAACCAACAGCCAGTCAGAATCCCAGCCCTAACCACCAATCAGAGCCGAGAACCAACAGCCAGTCAGAATCCCAGCCCTACCCACCAATCAGAGCCCGAGAACCAACAGCCAGTCAGAATCCCAGCCCTACCCACCAATCAGAGCCCGAGAACCAACAGCCAGTCAGAATCCCAGCCCTACCCACCAATCAGAGCCCGAGAACCAACAGCCAGTCAGAATCCCAGCCCTACCCACCAATCAGAGCCCGAGAACCAACAGCCAGTCAGAATCCCAGCCCTAACCACCAATCAGAGCCTGAGAACCAACAGCCAATCAGAATCCCAGCCCTACCCGCCATAACCACCAATCACAGCCCGAGAACCAACAGCCAATCAGAATCCCAGCCCAAACCACCAATCAGAGCCCGAGAACCAACAGCCAGTCAGAATCCCAGCCCTATCCACCAATCAGAGCCCGAGAACCAACAGCCAGTCAGAATCCCAGCCCTACCCACCAATCAGAGCCCGAGAACCAACAGCCAGTCAGAATCCCAGCCCTACCCACCAATCAGAGCCCGAGAACCAACAGCCAGTCAGAATCCCAGCCCTAACCACCAACCAGAGACCGAGAACCAACAGCCAGTCAGAATCCCAGCCCTACCCACCAATCAGAGCCCGAGAACCAACAGCCAGTCAGAATCCCAGCCTACCCACCAATCAGAGCCCGAGAACCAACAACCAATCAGAATCCCAGCCCTACCCACCAATCACAGCCCGAGAACCAACGGCCAATCAGAATCCCAGCCCTATCCGCCCTAACCACCAATCACAGCCCGAGAACCAACAGCCAATCAGAATCCCAGCCCTAACCACCAATCACAGCCCGAGAACCAACAGCCAGTCAGAATCCCAGCCCTAACCACCAATCAGAGCCCGAGAACCAACAGCCAGTCAGAATTCCAGCCCTTCCCACCAATCAGAGCCCGAGAACCAACAGCCAGTCAGAATCCCAGCCCTACCCACCAATCAGAGCCCGAGAACCAACAGCCAGTCAGAATCCCAGCCCTAACCACCAATCAGAGCCCGAGAACCAAAAGCCAGTCAGAATCCCTGCCCTACCCACCAATCAGAGCCCGAGAACCAACAGCCAGTCAGAATCCCAGCCCTAACCACCAATCAGAGCCCGAGAACCAACAGCCAGTCAGAATCCCAGCCCTAACCACCAATCAGAGCCCGAGAACCAACAGCCAGTCAGAATCCCAGCCCTAACCACCAATCACAGCCCGAGAACCAACAGCCAGTCAGAATCCCAGCCCTACACACCAATCAGAGCCCGAGAACCAACAGCCAGTCAGAATCCCAGCCCTACCCACCAATCAGAGCCCGAGAACCAACAGCCAGTCAGAATCCCAGCCCTACCCACCAATCAGAGCCCGAGAACCAACAGCCAGTCAGAATCCCAGCCGTAACCACCAATCAGAGCCCGAGAACCAACAGCCAATCAGAATCCCAGCCCTACCCGCCCTAACCACCAATCACAGCCCGAGAACCAACAGCCAATCAGAATCCCAGCCCTAACCACCAATCAGAGCCCGAGAACCAACAGCCAGTCAGAATCCCAGCCCTACCCACCAATCAGAGCCCGAGAACCAACAGCCAGTCAGAATCCCAGCCCTACCCACCAATCAGAGCCCGAGAACCAACAGCCAGTCAGAATCCCAGCCCTACCCACAAATCAGAGCCCGAGAACCAACAGCCAGTCAGAATCCCCGCCCTACCCACCAATCAGAGCCCGAGAACCAACAGCCAGTCAGAATCCCCGCCCTACCCACCAATCAGAGCCCGAGAAACAACAGCCAGTCAGAATCCCCGCCCTAACCACCAATCAGAGCCCGAGAACCAACAGCCAGTCAGAATCCCAGCCCTACCCACCAATCAGAGCCCGAGAACCAACAGCCAGTCAGAATCCCAGCCCTACCCACCAATCAGAGCCCGAGAACCAACAGCCAATCAGAATCACAGCCCTACCCGCCCTAACCACCAATCACAGCCCGAGAACCAACAGCCAGTCAGAATCCCAGTTCTACCCACCAATCAGAGCCCGAGAACCAACAGCCAGTCAGAATCCCAGCCCTACCCACCAATCAGAGCCCGAGAACCAACAGCCAATCAGAATCACAGCCCTACCCGCCCTAACCACCAATCACAGCCCGAGAACCAACAGCCAGTCAGAATCCCAGCCCTACCCACCAATCAGAGCCCGAGAACCAACAGCCAGTCAGAATCCCAGCCCTACCCACCAATCAGAGCCCGAGAACAAACAGCCAGTCAGAATCCCAGCCCTACCCACCAATCAGAGCCCGAGATCCAACAGCCAGTCAGAATCCCAGCCCTAACCACCAATCAGAGCCCGAGAACCAACAGCCAGTCAGAATCCCAGCCCTAACCACCAATCAGAGCCCGAGAACCAACAGCCAGTCAGAATCCCAGCCCTAACCACCAATCAGAGCCCGAGAACCAACAGCCAGTCAGAATCCCAGCCCTACCCACCAATCAGAGCCCGAGAACCAACAGCCAGTCAGAATCCCAGCCCTACCCACCAATCAGAGCCCGAGAACCAACAGCCAGTCAGAATCCCAGCCCTACCAACCAATCAGAGCCCGAGAACCAACAGCCAGTCAGAATCCCAGCCCTACCCACCAATCAGAGCCCAAGAACCAACAGCCAGTCAGAATCCCAGCCCTACCCACCAATCAGAACCCGAGAACCAACAGCCAATCAGAATCCCAGCCCTACCCGCCGTAACCACCAATCACAGCCCGAGAACCAACAGCCAATCAGAATCCCAGCCCTAACCACCAATCACAGCCCGAGAACCAACAGCCAATCAGAATCCCAGCCCTAACCACCAATCAGAGCCCGAGAACCAACAGCCAGTCAGAATCCCAGCCCTACCCACCAATCAGAGCCCGAGAACCAACAGCCAGTCAGAATCCCAGCCCTACCCACCAATCAGAGCCCGAGAACCAACAGCCAGTCAGAATTCCAGCCCTACCCACCAATCAGAGCCCGAGAACCAACAGCCAGTCAGAATCCCAGCCCTACCCACCAATCAGAGCCCGAGAACCAACAGCCAGTCAGAATCCCAGCCCTACCCACCAATCAGAGCCCGAGAACCAACAGCCAGTCAGAATCCCAGCCCTACCCACCAATCAGAGCCCGAGAACCAACAGCCAGTCAGAATCCCAGCCCTACCCACCAATCAGAGCCCGAGAACCAACAGCCAGTCAGAATCCCAGCCCTAACCACCAATCAGAGCCCGAGAACCAACAGCCAGTCAGAATCCCAGCCCTAACACCAATCAGAGCCCGAGAACCAACAGCCAGTCAGAATCCCAGCCCTACCCACCAATCAGAGCCCGAGAACCAACAGCCAGTCAGAATCCCAGCCCTACCCACCAATCAAAGCCCGAGAACCAACAGCCAGTCAGAATCCCAGCCCTAACCACCAATCAGAGCCCGAGAACCAACAGCCAGTAAGAATCCCAGCCCTAACCACCAATCAGAGCCCGAGAACCAACAGCCAGTCAGAATCCCAGCCCTAACCACAAATCAGAGCCGGAGAACCAACAGCCAATGAGAATCCCTGCCCTACCCACCAATCAGAGCCCGAGAACCAGCAGCCAATCCGAATCCCTGCCCTACCCGCCCTAACCACCAATCACAGCCCGAGAACCAACAGCCAATCAGAAACCCAGCCCTAACCACCAATCAGAGCCCGAGAACCAACAGCCAATCAGAATCCCAGCCCTACCCACCAATCAGAGCCCGAGAACCAACAGCCAGTCAGAATCCCAGCCCTACCCACCAATCAGAGCCCGAGAACCAACAGCCAGTCAGAATCCCAGCCCTACCCACCAATCAGAGCCCGAGAACCAACAGCCAGTCAGAATCCCAGCCCTAACCACCAATCAGAGCCCGAGAACCAACAGCCAGTCATAATCCCAGCCCTAACCACCAATCAGAGCCCGAGAACCAACAGCCAGTCAGAATCCCAGCCCTACCCACCAATCAGAACCCGAGAACCAATAGCCAAACAGAATCCCAGCCCTACCCGCCGTAACCACCAATCACAGCCCGAGAACCAACAGCCAATCAGAATCCCAGCCCTAACCACCAATCAGAGCCCGAGAACAAACAGCCAGTCAGAATCCCAGCCCTACCCACCAATCAGAGCCCGAGATCCAAGAGCCAGTCAGAATCCCAGCCCTAACCACCAATCAGAGCCCGAGAACCAACAGCCAGTCAGAATCCCAGCCCTACCCACCAATCAGAGCACGAGACCAACAGCCAGTCCAGAATCCCAGCCGTACCCACCAATCAGAGCCCGAGAACCAACAGCCAGTCAGAATCCCAGCCCTACCCACCAATCAGAGCCCGAGAACCAACAGCCAGTCAGAATCCCAGCCCTAACCACCAATCACAGCCCGAGAACCAACAGTCAATCAGAATCCCAGCCCTAATCACCAATCAGAGCCCGAGAACCAACAGCCAATCAGAATCCCAGCCCTACCCACCAATCAGAGCCCGAGAACCAACAGCCAGTCAGAATCCCAGCCCTACCCACCAATCAGAGCCCGAGAACCAACAGCCAGTCAGAATCCCAGCCCTACCCACCAACCAGAGCCCGAGAACCAACAGCCAGTCAGAATCCCAGCCCTAACCACCAACCAGAGCCCGAGAACCAACAGCCAATCAGAATCCCAGCCCTACCCACCAATCAGAGCCCGAGAACCAACAGCCAATCAGAATCCCAGCCCTACCCACCAATCAGAGCCCGAGAACCAACAGCCAGTCAGAATCCCAGCCCTACCCACCAATCAGAGCCCGAGAACCAACAGCCAGTCAGAATCCCAGCCCTACCCACCAATCAGAGCCCGAGAACCAACAGCCAGTCAGAATCCCAGCCCTACCCACCAATCAGAGCCCGAGAACCAACAGCCAGTCAGAATCCCAGCCCTACCCACCAATCAGAGCCCGAGAACCAACAGCCAGTCAGAATCCCAGCCCTACCCACCAATCAGAGCCCGAGAACCAACAGCCAGTCAGAATCCCAGCCCTACCCACCAATCAAAGCCCGAGGACCAACAGCCAGTCAGAATCCCAGCCCTACCCACCAATCAGAGCCCGAGAACCAACAGCCAGTCAGAATCCCAGCCCTACCCACCAATCAGAGCCCGAGAACCAACAGCCAATAAGAATCCCAGCCCTAACCACCAATCAGAGCCCGAGAACCAACAGCCAATCAGAATCCCAGCCCTAGCCGCCCTAACCACCAATCAGAGCCCGAGAACCAACAGCCAATCAGAATCCCAGCCCTAACCACCAATCAGAGCCCGAGAACCAACAGCCAGTCAGAATTCCAGCCCTACCCACCAATCAGAGCCCGAGAACCAACAGCCAGTCAGAATCCCAGCCCTACCCACCAATCAGAACCCGAGAACCAACAGCCAATCAGAATCCCAGCCCTACCCGCCGTAACCACCAATCACAGCCCGAGAACCAACAGCCAGTCAGAATCCCAGCCCTACCCACCAATCAGAGCCCGAGAACCAACAGCCATTCAGAATCCCAGCCCTACCCACCAATCAGAGCCCGAGAACCAACAGCCAGTCAGAATCCCAGCCCTACCCACCAATCAGAGCCCGAGAACCAACAGCCAATAAGAATCCCAGCCCTAACCACCAATCAGAGCCCGAGAACCAACAGCCAATCAGAATCCCAGCCCTACCCGCCCTAACCACCAATCACAGCCCGAGAACCAACAGCCAATCAGAATCCCAGCCCTAACCACCAATCAGAGCCCGAGAACCAACAGCCAGTCAGAATCCCAGCCCTACCCACCAATCAGAGCGCGAGAACCAACAGCCAGTCAGAATCCCAGCCCTACCCACCAATCAGAGCCCGAGAACCAACAGCCAGTCAGAATCCCAGCCCTACCCACAAATCAGAGCCCGAGAACCAACAGCCAGTCAGAATCCCCGCCCTACCCACCAATCAGAGCCCGAGAACCAACAGCCAGTCAGAATCCCCGCCCTACCCACCAATCAGAGCCCGAGAACCAAAAGCCAGTCAGAATCCCAGCCCTAACCACCAATCAGAGCCCGAGAACCAACAGCCAGACAAAATCCCAGCCCTACCCACCAATCAGAGCCCGAGAACCAACAGCCAGTCAGAATCCCAGCCCTACACACCAATCAGAGCCCGAGAACCAACAGCCAATCAGAATCCAAGCCCTACCCGCCCTAACCACCAATCACAGCCCGAGAACCAACAGCCAATCAGAATCCCAGCCCTACCCACCAATCAGAGCCCGAGAACCAACAGCGAGTCAGAATCCCAGCCCTACCCACCAATCAGAGCCCGAGAACAAACAGCCAGTCAGAATCCCATCCCTACCCACCAATCAGAGCCCGAGAACCAACAGCCAATCAGAATCCCAGCCCTAACCACCAATCAGAGCCCGAGAACAAACAGCCAGTCAGAATCCCAGCCCTACCCACCAATCAGAGCCCGAGATCCAAGAGCCAGTCAGAATCCCAGCCCTAACCACCAATCAGAGCCCGAGAACCAACAGCCAGTCAGAATCCCAGCCCTACCCACCAATCAGAGCACGAGAACCAACAGCCAGTCAGAATCCCAGCCGTACCCACCAATCAGAGCCCGAGAACCAACAGCCAGTCAGAATCCCAGCCCTACCCACCAATCAGAGCCCGAGAACCAACAGCCAGTCAGAATCCCAGCCCTAACCACCAATCACAGCCCGAGAACCAACAGTCAATCAGAATCCCAGCCCTAACCACCAATCAGAGCCCGAGAACCAACAGCCAATCAGAATCCCAGCCCTACCCACCAATCAGAGCCCGAGAACCAACAGCCAGTCAGAATCCCAGCCCTACCCACCAATCAGAGCCCGAGAACCAACAGCCAGTCAGAATCCCAGCCCTACCCACCAACCAGAGCCCGAGAACCAACAGCCAGTCAGAATCCCAGCCCTAACCACCAACCAGAGCCCGAGAACCAACAGCCAATCAGAATCCCAGCCCTACCCACCAATCAGAGCCCGAGAACCAACAGCCAATCAGAATCCCAGCCCTACCCACCAATCAGAGCCCGAGAACCAACAGCCAGTCAGAATCCCAGCCCTACCCACCAATCAGAGCCCGAGAACCAACAGCCAGTCAGAATCCCAGCCCTACCCACCAATCAGAGCCCGAGAACCAACAGCCAGTCAGAATCCCAGCCCTACCCACCAATCAGAGCCCGAGAACCAACAGCCAGTCAGAATCCCAGCCCTACCCACCAATCAGAGCCCGAGAACCAACAGCCAGTCAGAATCCCAGCCCTACCCACCAATCAGAGCCCGAGAACCAACAGCCAGTCAGAATCCCAGCCCTACCCACCAATCAAAGCCCGAGGACCAACAGCCAGTCAGAATCCCAGCCCTACCCACCAATCAGAGCCCGAGAACCAACAGCCAGTCAGAATCCCAGCCCTACCCACCAATCAGAGCCCGAGAACCAACAGCCAATAAGAATCCCAGCCCTAACCACCAATCAGAGCCCGAGAACCAACAGCCAATCAGAATCCCAGCCCTAGCCGCCCTAACCACCAATCACAGCCCGAGAACCAACAGCCAATCAGAATCCCAGCCCTAACCACCAATCAGAGCCCGAGAACCAACAGCCAGTCAGAATTCCAGCCCTACCCACCAATCAGAGCCCGAGAACCAACAGCCAGTCAGAATCCCAGCCCTACCCACCAATCAGAACCCGAGAACCAACAGCCAATCAGAATCCCAGCCCTACCCGCCGTAACCACCAATCACAGCCCGAGAACCAACAGCCAGTCAGAATCCCAGCCCTACCCACCAATCAGAGCCCGAGAACCAACAGCCATTCAGAATCCCAGCCCTACCCACCAATCAGAGCCCGAGAACCAACAGCCAGTCAGAATCCCAGCCCTACCCACCAATCAGAGCCCGAGAACCAACAGCCAATAAGAATCCGAGCCCTAACCACCAATCAGAGCCCGAGAACCAACAGCCAATCAGAATCCCAGCCCTACCCGCCCTAACCACCAATCACAGCCCGAGAACCAACAGCCAATCAGAATCCCAGCCCTAACCACCAATCAGAGCCCGAGAACCAACAGCCAGTCAGAATCCCAGCCCTACCCACCAATCAGAGCGCGAGAACCAACAGCCAGTCAGAATCCCAGCCCTACCCACCAATCAGAGCCCGAGAACCAACAGCCAGTCAGAATCCCAGCCCTACCCACAAATCAGAGCCCGAGAACCAACAGCCAGTCAGAATCCCCGCCCTACCCACCAATCAGAGCCCGAGAACCAACAGCCAGTCAGAATCCCCGCCCTACCCACCAATCAGAGCCCGAGAACCAAAAGCCAGTCAGAATCCCAGCCCTAACCACCAATCAGAGCCCGAGAACCAACAGCCAGACAAAATCCCAGCCCTACCCACCAATCAGAGCCCGAGAACCAACAGCCAGTCAGAATCCCAGCCCTACACACCAATCAGAGCCCGAGAACCAACAGCCAATCAGAATCCAAGCCCTACCCGCCCTAACCACCAATCACAGCCCGAGAACCAACAGCCAATCAGAATCCCAGCCCTACCCACCAATCAGAGCCCGAGAACCAACAGCGAGTCAGAATCCCAGCCCTACCCACCAATCAGAGCCCGAGAACAAACAGCCAGTCAGAATCCCATCCCTACCCACCAATCAGAGCCCGAGATCCAACAGCCAGTAAGAATCCCAGCCCTAACCACCAATCAGAGCCCGAGAACCAACAGCCAGTCAGAATCCCAGCCCTAACCACCAATCAGAGCCCGAGAACCAACAGCCAGTCAGAATCCCAGCCCTAACCACCAATCAGAGCCCGAGAACCAACAGCCAGTCAGAATCCCAGCCCTACCACCAATCAGAGCACGAGAACCAACAGCCAGTCAGAATCCCAGCCCTACCCACCAATCAGAGCCCGAGAACCAACAGCCAGTCAGAATCCCAGCCCTAACCTCCAATCAGAGCCCGAGAACCAACAGCCAGTCAGAATCCCAGTCCTAACCACCAATCAGAGCCCGAGAACCAACAGCCAGTCAGAATCCCAGCCCTAACCACCAATCAGAGCCCGAGAACCAACAGCCAGTCAGAATCCCAGCCCTACCCACCAATCAGAGCCCGAGAACCAACAGCCAGTCAGAATCCCAGCCCTACCCACCAATCAGAACCCGAGAACCAACAGCCAATCAGAATCCCAGCCCTACCCGCCGTAACCACCAATCACAGCCCGAGAACCAACAGCCAGTCAGAATCCCAGCCCTACCCACCAATCAGAGCCCGAGAACCAACAGCCAGTCAGAATCCCAGCCCTACCCACCAATCAGAGCCCGAGAACCAACAGCCAGTCAGAATCCCAGCCCTACCCACCAATCAAAGCCCGAGAACCAACAGCCAGTCAGAAACCCAGCCCTACCCACCAATCAGAGCCCGAGAACCAACAGCCAGTCAGAATCCCAGCCCTACCCACCAATCAGAGCCCGAGAATCAACAGCCAATAAGAATCCCAGCCCTAACCACCAATCAGAGCCCGAGAACCAACAGCCAGTCAGAATCCCAGCCCTAACCACCAATCAGAGCCCGAGAACCAACAGCCAATCAGAATCCCTGCCCTACCCACCAATCAGAGCCCGAGAACCAACAGCCAATCAGAATCCCAGCCCTACCCGCCCTAACCACCAATCACAGCCCGAGAACCAACAGCCAATCAGAAACCCAGCCCTAACCACCAATCAGAGCCCGAGAACCAACAGCCAATCAGAATCCCAGCCCTACCCACCAATCAGAGCCCGAGAACCAACAGCCAATCAGAATCCCAGCCCTACCCACCAATCAGAGCCCGAGAACCAACAGCCAATCAGAATCCCAGCCCTACCCACCAATCACAGCCCGAGAACCAACAGCCAGTCAGAATCCCAGCCCTACCCACCAATCAGAGCCCGAGAACCAACAGCCAGTCAGAATCCCAGCCCTACCCACCAATCAGAGCCCGAGAACCAACAGCCAGTCAGAATCCCAGCCCTACCCACCAATCAGAGCCCGAGAACCAACAGCCAGTCAGAATCCCAGCCCTAACCACCAATCAGAGCCCGAGAACCAACAGCCAGTCAGAATCCCAGCCCTACCCACCAATCAGAGCCCGAGAACCAACAGCCAGTCAGAATCCCAGCCCTACCCACCAATCAGAGCCCGAGAACCAACAACCAATCATAATCCCAGCCCTACCCACCAATCACAGCCCGAGAACCAACGGCCAATCAGAATCCCAGCCCTATCCGCCCTAACCACCAATCACAGCCCGAGAACCAACAGCCAATCAGAATCCCAGCCCTAACCACCAATCACAGCCCGAGAACCAACAGCCAGTCAGAATCCCAGCCCTAACCACCAATCAGAGCCCGAGAACCAACAGCCAGTCAGAATTCGAGCCCTACCCACCAATCAGAGCCCGAGAACCAACAGCCAGTCAGAATCCCAGCCCTACCCACCAATCAGAGCCCGAGAACCAACAGCCAGTCAGAATCCCAGCCCTAACCACCAATCAGAGCCCGAGAACCAAAAGCCAGTCAGAATCCCAGCCCTACCCACCAATCAGAGCCCGAGAACCAACAGCCAGTCAGAATCCCAGCCCTACCCACCAATCAGAGCCCGAGAACCAACAGCCAGTCAGAATCCCAGCCCTACCCACCAATCAGAGCCGGAGAACCAACAGCCAGTCAGAATCCCAGCCCTACCCACCAATCAGAGCCCGAGAACCAACAGCCAGTCAGAATCCCAGCCCTACCCACCAATCAGAGCCCGAGAACCAACAGCCAGTCAGAATCCCAGCCCTAACCACCAATCAGAGCCCGAGAACCAACAGCCAATCAGAATCCCAGCCCTACCCGCCCTAACCACCAATCACAGCCCGAGAACCAACAGCCAATCAGAATCCCAGCCCTAACCACCAATCAGAGCCTGAGAACCAACAGCCAGTCAGAATCCCAGCCCTACCCACCAATCAGAGCCCGAGAACCAATAGCCAGTCAGAATCCCAGCCCTACCCACCAATCAGAGCCCGAGAACCAACAGCCAGTCAGAATCCCAGCCCTACCCACAAATCAGAGCCCGAGAACCAACAGCCAGTCAGAATCCCCGCCCTACCCACCAATCAGAGCCCGAGAACCAACAGCCAGTCAGAATCCCCGCCCTACCCACCAATCAGAGCCCGAGAACCAAAAGCCAGTCAGAATCCCAGCCCTAACCACCAATCAGAGCCCGAGAACCAACAGCCAGTCAGAATCCCATCCCTACCCACCAATCAGAGCCCGAGAACCAACAGCCAGTCAGAATCCCAGCCCTACCCACCAATCAGAGCCCGAGAACCAACAGCCAATCAGAATCCCAGCCCTACCCGCCCTAACCACCAATCACAGCCCGAGAACCAACAGCCAATCAGAATCCCAGCCCTACCCACCAATCAGAGCCCGAGAACCAACAGCCAGTCAGAATCCCAGCCCTACCCACCAATCAGAGCCCGAGAACAAACAGCCAGTCAGAATCCCAGCCCTACCCACCAATCAGAGCCCGAGAACCAACAGCCAGTCAGAATCCCAGCCCTACCCACCAATCAGAGCCCGAGAACCAACAGCCAGTCAGAATCCCAGCCCTAACCACCAATCAGAGCCCGAGAACCAACAGCCAGTCAGAATCCCAGCCCTACCCACCAATCAGAGCACGAGAACCAACAGCCAGTCAGAATCCCAGCCCTACCCACCAATCAGAGCCCGAGAACCAACAGCCAGTCAGAATCCCAGCCCTACCCACCAATCAGAGCCCGAGAACCAACAGCCAGTCAGAATCCCAGCCCTAACCACCAATCAGAGCCCGAGAACCAACAGCCAGTCAGAATCCCAGCCCTAACCACCAATCAGAGCCCGAGAACCAACAGCCAGTCAGAATCCCAGCCCTACCCACCAATCAGAGCCCGAGAACCAACAGCCAGTCAGAATCCCAGCCCTACCCACCAATCAGAACCCGAGAACCAACAGCCAATCAGAATCCCAGCCCTACCCGCCGTAACCACCAATCACAGCCCGAGAACCAACAGCCATTCAGAATCCCAGCCCTAACCACCAATCACAGCCCGAGAACCAACAGTCAATCAGAATCCCAGCCCTAACCACCAATCACAGCCCGAGAACCAACAGCCAATCAGAATCCCAGCCCTACCCACCAATCAGAGCCCGAGAACCAACAGCCAATCAGAATCCCAGCACTACCCACCAATCAGAGCCCGAGAACCAACAGAAAGTCAGAATCCCAGCCCTACCCACCAATCACAGCCCGAGAACCAACAGCCAGTCAGAATCCCAGCCCTACCCACCAATCAGAGCCCGAGAACCAACAGCCAGTCAGAATCCCAGCCCTACCCACCAATCAGAGCAACGAGAACCAACAGCCAGTCAGAATCCCAGCCCTAACCACCAATCAGAGCCCGAGAACCAACAGCCAGTCAGAATCCCAGCCCTACCCACCAATCAGAGCCCGAGAACCAACAGCCAGTCAGAATCCCAGCCCTAACCACCAATCAGAGCCCGAGAACCAACAGCCAGTCAGAATCCCAGCCCTACCCACCAATCAGAGCCCGAGAACCAACAGCCAGTCAGAATCCCAGCCCTACCCACCAATCAAAGCCCGAGAACCAACAGCCAGTCAGAATCCCAGCCCTACCCACCAATCAGAGCCCGAGAACAAACAGCCAGTCAGAATCCCAGCCCTACCCACCAATCAGAGCCCGAGAACCAACAGCCAGTAAGAATCCGAGCCCTAACCACCAATCAGAGCCCGAGAACCAACAGCCAGTCAGAATCCCAGCCCTAACCACCAATCAGAGCCCGAGAACCAACAGCCAATCAGAATCCCTGCCCTACCCACCAATCAGAGCCCGAGAACCAACAGCCAATCAGAATCCCAGCCCTACCCGCCCTAACCACCAATCACAGCCCGAGAACCAACAGCCAATCAGAAACCCATCCCTAACCACCAATCAGAGCCCGAGAACCAACAGCCAATCAGAATCCCAGCCCTACCCACCAATCAGAGCCCGAGAACCAACAGCCAGTCAGAATCCCAGCCCTACCCACCAATCAGAGCCCGAGAACCAACAGCCAGTCAGAATCCCAGCCCTACCCACCAATCACAGCCCGAGAACCAACAGCCAGTCAGAATCCCAGCCCTACCCACCAATCAGAGCCCGAGAACCAACAGCCAGTCAGAATCCCAGCCCTACCCACCAATCAGAGCCCGAGAACCAACAGCCAGTCAGAATCCCAGCCCTACCCACCAATCAGAGCCCGAGAACCAACAGCCAGTCAGAATCCCAGCCCTACCCACCAATCAGAGCCCGAGAACCAACAGCCAGTCAGAATCCCAGCCCTACCCACCAATCAGAGCCCGAGAACCAACAGCCAGTCAGAATCCCAGCCCTAACCACCAATCAGAGCCCGAGAACCAACAGCCAGTCAGAATCCCAGCCCTACCCACCAATCAGAGCCCGAGAACCAACAACCAATCAGAATCCCAGCCCTACCCACCAATCACAGCCCGAGAACCAACGGCCAATCAGAATCCCAGCCCTATCCGCCCTAACCACCAATCACAGCCCGAGAACCAACAGCCAATCAGAATCCCAGCCCTAACCACCAATCACAGCCCGAGAACCAACAGCCAGTCAGAATCCCAGCCCTAACCACCAATCAGAGCCCGAGAACCAACAGCCAGTCAGAATTCCAGCCCTACCCACCAATCAGAGCCCGAGAACCAACAGCCAGTCAGAATCCCAGCCCTACCCACCAATCAGAGCCCGAGAACCAACAGCCAGTCAGAATCCCAGCCCTAACCACCAATCAGAGCCCGAGAACCAAAAGCCAGTCAGAATCCCAGCCCTACCCACCAATCAGAGCCCGAGAACCAACAGCCAGTCAGAATCCCAGCCCTAACCACCAATCAGAGCCCGAGAACCAACAGCCAATCAGAATCCCAGCCCTACCCGCCCTAACCACCAATCACAGCCCGAGAACCAACAGCCAATCAGAATCCCAGCCCTAACCACCAATCAGAGCCCGAGAACCAACAGCCAGTCAGAATCCCAGCCCTACCCACCAATCAGATCCCGAGAACCAACAGCCAGTCAGAATCCCAGCCCTACCCACCAATCAGAGCCCGAGAACCAACAGCCAGTCAGAATCCCAGCCCTACCCACAAATCAGAGCCCGAGAACCAACAGCCAGTCAGAATCCCCGCCCTACCCACCAATCAGAGCCCGAGAACCAACAGCCAGTCAGAATCCCCACCCTACCCACCAATCAGAGCCCGAGAACCAACAGCCAGTCAGAATCCCAGCCCTAGCCACCAATCAGAGCCCGAGAACCAACAGCCAATCAGAATCCCAGCCCTACCCACCAATCAGAGCCCGAGAACCAACAGCCAGTCAGAATCCCAGCCCTACCCACCAATCAAAGCCCGAGAACCAACAGCCAGTCAGAATCCCAGCCCTACCCACCAATCAGAGCCCGAGAACAAACAGCCAGTCAGAATCCCAGCCCTACCCACCAATCAGAGCCCGAGAACCAACAGCCAGTAAGAATCCCAGCCCTAACCACCAATCAGAGCCCGAGAACCAACAGCCAGTCAGAATCCCAGCCCTAACCACCAATCAGAGCCCGAGAACCAACAGCCAATCAGAATCCCTGCCCTACCCACCAATCAGAGCCCGAGAACCAACAGCCAATCAGAATCCCAGCCCTACCCGCCCTAACCACCAATCACAGCCCGAGAACCAACAGCCAATCAGAAACCCAGCCCTAACCACCAATCAGAGACCGAGAACCAACAGCCAATCAGAATCCCAGCCCTACCCACCAATCAGAGCCCGAGAACCAACAGCCAATCAGATTCTCAGCCCTACCCACCAATCAGAGCCCGAGAACCAACAGCCAATCAGAATCCCAGCCCTACCCACCAATCACAGCCCGAGAACCAACAGCCAGTCAGAATCCCAGCCCTACCCACCAATCAGAGCCTGAGAACCAACAGCCAGTCAGAATCCCAGCCCTACCCACCAATCAGAGCCCGAGAACCAACAGCCAGTCAGAATCCCAGCCCTACCCACCAATCAGAGCCCGAGAACCAACAGCCAGTCAGAATCCCAGCCCTAACCACCAATCAGAGCCCGAGAACCAACAGCCAGTCAGAATCCCAGCCCTACCCACCAATCAGAGCCCTAGAACCAACAGCCAGTCAGAATCCCAGCCCTACCCACCAATCAGAGCCCGAGAACCAACAACCAATCAGAATCCCAGCCCTACCCACCAATCACAGCCCGAGAACCAACGGCCAATCAGAATCCCAGCCCTATCCGCCCTAACCACCAATCACAGCCCGAGAACCAACAGCCAATCAGAATCCCAGCCCTAACCACCAATCACAGCCCGAGAACCAACAGCCAGTCAGAATCCCAGCCCTAACCACCAATCAGAGCCCGAGAACCAACAGCCAGTCAGAATCCCAGCCCTAACCACCAATCACAGCCCGAGAACCAACAGCCAGTCAGAATCCCAGCCCTAACCACCAATCAGAGCCCGAGAACCAACAGCCAGTCAGAATCCCAGCCCTAACCACCAATCAGAGCCCGAGAACCAACAGCCAGTCAGAATCCCAGCCCTAACCACCAATCAGAGCCCGAGAACCAACAGCCAGTCAGAATCCCAGCCCTACCCACCAATCAGAGCCCGAGAACCAACAGCCAGTCAGAATCCCAGCCCTACCCACCAATCAGAGCCCGAGAACCAACAGCCAGTCAGAATCCCAGCCCTAACCACCAATCAGAGCCCGAGAACCAACAGCCAATCAGAATCCCAGCCCTACCCGCCCTAACCACCAATCACAGCCCGAGAACCAACAGCCAATCAGAATCCCAGCCCTAACCACCAATCAGAGCCCGAGAACCAACAGCCAGTCAGAATCCCAGCCCTACCCACCAATCAGAGCCCGAGAACCAACAGCCAGTCAGAATCCCAGCCCTACCCACCAATCAGAGCCCGAGAACCAACAGCCAGTCAGAATCCCCGCCCTACCCACAAATCAGAGCCCGAGAACCAACAGCCAGTCAGAATCCCCGCCCTACCCACCAATCAGAGCCCGAGAACCAACAGCCAGTCAGAATCCCCGCCCTACCCACCAATCAGAGCCCGAGAACCAACAGCCAGTCAGAATCCCAGCCCTAACCACCAATCAGAGCCCGAGAACCAACAGCCAGTCAGAATCCCAGCCCTGCCCACCAATCAGAGCCCGAGAACCAACAGCCAGTCAGAATCCCAGCCCTGCCCACCAATCAGAGCCCGAGAACCAACAGCCAGTCAGAATCCCAGCCCTGCCCACCAATCAGAGCCCGAGAACCAACAGCCAGTCAGAATCCCAGCCCTTCCCACCAATCAGAGCCCGAGAACCAACAGCCAGTCAGAATCCCAGCCCTACCCACCAATCAGAGCCCGAGAACCAACAGCCAGTCAGAATCCCAGCCCTACCCGCCCTAACCACCAATCACAGCCCGAGAACCAACAGCCAATCAGAATCCCAGCCCTAACCACCAATCAGAGCCCGAGAACCAACAGCCAGTCAGAATCCCAGCCCTACCCACCAATCAGAGCCCGAGAACCAATAGCCAGTCAGAATCCCAGCCCTACCCACCAATCAGAGCCCGAGAACCAACAGCCAGTCAGAATCCCAACCCTACCCACAAATCAGAGCCCGAGAACCAACAGCCAGTCAGAATCCCCGCCCTACCCACCAATCAGAGCCCGAGAACCAACAGCCAGTCAGAATCCCCGCCCTACCCACCAATCAGAGCCCGAGAACCAAAAGCCAGTCAGAATCCCAGCCCTAACCACCAATCAGAGCCCGAGAACCAACAGCCAGTCAGAATCCCAGCCCTACCCACCAATCAGAGCCCGAGAACCAACAGCCAGGCAGAATCCCAGCCCTACCCACCAATCAGAGCCCGAGAACCAACAGCCAATCAGAATCCCAGCCCTACCCGCCCTAACCACCAATCACAGCCCGAGAACCAACAGCCAATCAGAATCCCAGCCCTACCCACCAATCAGAGCCCGAGAACCAACAGCCAGTCAGAATCCCAGCCCTACCCACCAATCAGAGCCCGAGAACAAACAGCCAGTCAGAATCCCAGCCCTACCCACCAATCAGAGCCCGAGAACCAACAGCCAGTCAGAATCCCAGCCCTACCCACCAATCAGAGCCCGAGAACCAACAGCCAGTCAGAATCCCAGCCCTACCCACCAATCAGAGCCCGAGAACCAACAGCCAGTCAGAATCCCAGCCCTACCCACCAATCAGAGCACGAGAACCAACAGCCAGTCAGAATCCCAGCCCTACCCACCAATCAGAGCCCGAGAACCAACAGCCAGTCAGAATCCCAGCCCTACCCACCAATCAGAGCCCGAGAACCAACAGCCAGTCAGAATCCCAGCCCTACCCACCAATCAGAGCCCGAGAACCAACAGCCAGTCAGAATCCCAGCCCTAACCACCAATCAGAGCCCGAGAACCAACAGCCAGTCAGAATCCCAGCCCTACCCACCAATCAGAGCCCGAGAACCAACAGCCAGTCAGAATCCCAGCCCTACCCACCAATCAGAACCCGAGAACCAACAGCCAATCAGAATCCCAGCCCTACCCGCCGTAACCACCAATCACAGCCCGAGAACCAACAGCCAATCAGAATCCCAGCCCTAACCACCAATCACAGCCCGAGAACCAACAGTCAATCAGAATCCCAGCCCTAACCACCAATCAGAGCCCGAGAACCAACAGCCAATCAGAATCCCAGCCCTACCCACCAATCAGAGCCCGAGAACCAACAGCCAATCAGAATCCCAGCACTACCCACCAATCAGAGCCCGAGAACCAACAGAAAGTCAGAATCCCAGCCCTACCCACCAATCACAGCCCGAGAACCAACAGCCAGTCAGAATCCCAGCCCTACCCACCAATCAGAGCCCGAGAACCAACAGCCAGTCAGAATCCCAGCCCTACCCACCAATCAGAGCAACGAGAACCAACAGCCAGTCAGAATCCCAGCCCTAACCACCAATCAGAGCCCGAGAACCAACAGCCAGTCAGAATCCCAGCCCTACCCACCAATCAGAGCCCGAGAACCAACAGCCAGTCAGAATCCCAGCCCTAACCACCAATCAGAGCCCGAGAACCAACAGCCAGTCAGAATCCCAGCCCTACCCACCAATCAGAGCCCGAGAACCAACAGCCAGTCAGAATCCCAGCCCTACCCACCAATCAAAGCCCGAGAACCAACAGCCAGTCAGAATCCCAGCCCTACCCACCAATCAGAGCCCGAGAACAAACAGCCAGTCAGAATCCCAGCCCTACCCACCAATCAGAGCCCGAGAACCAACAGCCAGTAAGAATCCGAGCCCTAACCACCAATCAGAGCCCGAGAACCAACAGCCAGTCAGAATCCCAGCCCTAACCACCAATCAGAGCCCGAGAACCAACAGCCAATCAGAATCCCTGCCCTACCCACCAATCAGAGCCCGAGAACCAACAGCCAATCAGAATCCCAGCCCTACCCACCAATCACAGCCCGAGAACCAACGGCCAATCAGAATCCCAGCCCTATCCGCCCTAACCACCAATCACAGCCCGAGAACCAACAGCCAATCAGAATCCCGGCCCTAACCACCAATCACAGCCCGAGAACCAACAGCCAGTCAGAATCCCAGCCCTAACCACCAATCAGAGCCCGAGAACCAACAGCCAGTCAGAATTCCAGCCCTACCCACCAATCAGAGCCCGAGAACCAACAGCCAGTCAGAATCCCAGCCCTACCCACCAATCAGAGCCCGAGAACCAACAGCCAGTCAGAATCCCAGCCCTAACCACCAATCAGAGCCCGAGAACCAAAAGCCAGTCAGAATCCCAGCCCTAACCACCAATCAGAGCCCGAGAACCAACAGCCAGTCAGAATCCCAGCCATAACCACCAATCAGAGCCCGAGAACCAACAGCCAGTCAGAATCCCAGCCCTAACCACCAATCAGAGCCCGAGAACCAACAGCCAGTCAGAATCCCAGCCCTACCCACCAATCAGAGCCCGAGAACCAACAGCCAGTCAGAATCCCAGCCCTACCCACCAATCAGAGCCCGAGAACCAACAGCCAGTCAGAATCCCAGCCCTAACCACCAATCAGAGCCCGAGAACCAACAGCCAATCAGAATCCCAGCCCTACCCGCCCTAACCACCAATCACAGCCCGAGAACCAACAGCCAATCAGAATCCCAGCCCTAACCACCAATCAGAGCCCGAGAACCAACAGCCAGTCAGAATCCCAGCCCTACCCACCAATCAGAGCCCGAGAACCAACAGCCAGTCAGAATCCCAGCCCTACCCACCAATCAGAGCCCGAGAACCAACAGCCAGTCAGAATCCCCGCCCTACCCACAAATCAGAGCCCGAGAACCAACAGCCAGTCAGAATCCCCGCCCTACCCACCAATCAGAGCCCGAGAACCAACAGCCAGTCAGAATCCCCGCCCTGCCCACCAATCAGAGCCCGAGAACCAACAGCCAGTCAGAATCCCAGCCCTAACCACCAATCAGAGCCCGAGAACCAACAGCCAGTCAGAATCCCAGCCCTGCCCACCAATCAGAGCCCGAGAACCAACAGCCAGTCAGAATCCCAGCCCTGCCCACCAATCAGAGCCCGAGAACCAACAGCCAGTCAGAATCCCAGCCCTGCCCACCAATCAGAGCCCGAGAACCAACAGCCAGTCAGAATCCTAGCCCTTCCCACCAATCAGAGCCCGAGAACCAACAGCCAGTCAGAATCCCAGCCCTACCCACCAATCAGAGCCCGAGAACCAACAGCCAGTCAGAATCCCAGCCCTACCCGCCCTAACCACCAATCACAGCCCGAGAACCAACAGCCAATCAGAATCCCAGCCCTAACCACCAATCAGAGCCCGAGAACCAACAGCCAGTCAGAATCCCAGCCCTACCCACCAATCAGAGCCCGAGAACCAATAGCCAGTCAGAATCCCAGCCCTACCCACCAATCAGAGCCCGAGAACCAACAGCCAGTCAGAATCCCAGCCCTACCCACAAATCAGAGCCCGAGAACCAACAGCCAGTCAGAATCCCCGCCCTACCCACCAATCAGAGCCCGAGAACCAACAGCCAGTCAGAATCCCCGCCCTACCCACCAATCAGAGCCCGAGAACCAAAAGCCAGTCAGAATCCCAGCCCTAACCACCAATCAGAGCCCGAGAACCAACAGCCAGTCAGAATCCCAGCCCTACCCACCAATCAGAGCCCGAGAACCAACAGCCAGTCAGAATCCCAGCCCTACCCACCAATCAGAGCCCGAGAACCAACAGCCAATCAGAATCCCAGCCCTACCCGCCCTAACCACCAATCACAGCCCGAGAACCAACAGCCAATCAGAATCCCAGCCCTACCCACCAATCAGAGCCCGAGAACCAACAGCCAGTCAGAATCCCAGCCCTACCCACCAATCAGAGCCCGAGAACAAACAGCCAGTCAGAATCCCAGCCCTACCCACCAATCAGAGCCCGAGAACCAACAGCCAGTCAGAATCCCAGCCCTACCCACCAATCAGAGCCCGAGAACCAACAGCCAGTCAGAATCCCAGCCCTAACCACCAATCAGAGCCCGAGAACCAACAGCCAGTCAGAATCCCAGCCCTACCCACCAATCAGAGCACGAGAACCAACAGCCAGTCAGAATCCCAGCCCTACCCACCAATCAGAGCCCGAGAACCAACAGCCAGTCAGAATCCCAGCCCTACCCACCAATCAGAGCCCGAGAACCAACAGCCAGTCAGAATCCCAGCCCTAACCACCAATCAGAGCCCGAGAACCAACAGCCAGTCAGAATCCCAGCCCTAACCACCAATCAGAGCCCGAGAACCAACAGCCAGTCAGAATCCCAGCCCTACCCACCAATCAGAGCCCGAGAACCAACAGCCAGTCAGAATCCCAGCCCTACCCACCAATCAGAACCCGAGAACCAACAGCCAATCAGAATCCCAGCCCTACCCGCCGTAACCACCAATCACAGCCCGAGAACCAACAGCCAATCAGAATCCCAGCCCTAACCACCAATCACAGCCCGAGAACCAACAGTCAATCAGAATCCCAGCCCTAACCACCAATCAGAGCCCGAGAACCAACAGCCAATCAGAATCCCAGCCCTACCCACCAATCAGAGCCCGAGAACCAACAGCCAATCAGAATCCCAGCACTACCCACCAATCAGAGCCCGAGAACCAACAGAAAGTCAGAATCCCAGCCCTACCCACCAATCACAGCCCGAGAACCAACAGCCAGTCAGAATCCCAGCCCTACCCACCAATCAGAGCCCGAGAACCAACAGCCAGTCAGAATCCCAGCCCTACCCACCAATCAGAGCAACGAGAACCAACAGCCAGTCAGAATCCCAGCCCTAACCACCAATCAGAGCCCGAGAACCAACAGCCAGTCAGAATCCCAGCCCTACCCACCAATCAGAGCCCGAGAACCAACAGCCAGTCAGAATCCCAGCCCTAACCACCAATCAGAGCCCGAGAACCAACAGCCAGTCAGAATCCCAGCCCTACCCACCAATCAGAGCCCGAGAACCAACAGCCAGTCAGAATCCCAGCCCTACCCACCAATCAAAGCCCGAGAACCAACAGCCAGTCAGAATCCCAGCCCTACCCACCAATCAGAGCCCGAGAACAAACAGCCAGTCAGAATCCCAGCCCTACCCACCAATCAGAGCCCGAGAACCAACAGCCAGTAAGAATCCGAGCCCTAACCACCAATCAGAGCCCGAGAACCAACAGCCAGTCAGAATCCCAGCCCTAACCACCAATCAGAGCCCGAGAACCAACAGCCAATCAGAATCCCTGCCCTACCCACCAATCAGAGCCCGAGAACCAACAGCCAATCAGAATCCCAGCCCTACCCGCCCTAACCACCAATCACAGCCCGAGAACCAACAGCCAATCAGAAACCCATCCCTAACCACCAATCAGAGCCCGAGAACCAACAGCCAATCAGAATCCCAGCCCTACCCACCAATCAGAGCCCGAGAATCAACAGCCAGTCAGAATCCCAGCCCTACCCACCAATCAGAGCCCGAGAACCAACAGCCAGTCAGAATCCCAGCCCTACCCACCAATCACAGCCCGAGAACCAACAGCCAGTCAGAATCCCAGCCCTACCCACCAATCAGAGCCCGAGAACCAACAGCCAGTCAGAATCCCAGCCCTACCCACCAATCAGAGCCCGAGAACCAACAGCCAGTCAGAATCCCAGCCCTACCCACCAATCAGAGCCCGAGAACCAACAGCCAGTCAGAATCCCAGCCCTACCCACCAATCAGAGCCCGAGAACCAACAGCCAGTCAGAATCCCAGCCCTACCCACCAATCAGAGCCCGAGAACCAACAGCCAGTCAGAATCCCAGCCCTAACCACCAATCAGAGCCCGAGAACCAACAGCCAGTCAGAATCCCAGCCCTACCCACCAATCAGAGCCCGAGAACCAACAACCAATCAGAATCCCAGCCCTACCCACCAATCACAGCCCGAGAACCAACGGCCAATCAGAATCCCAGCCCTATCCGCCCTAACCACCAATCACAGCCCGAGAACCAACAGCCAATCAGAATCCCAGCCCTAACCACCAATCACAGCCCGAGAACCAACAGCCAGTCAGAATCCCAGCCCTAACCACCAATCAGAGCCCGAGAACCAACAGCCAGTCAGAATTCCAGCCCTACCCACCAATCAGAGCCCGAGAACCAACAGCCAGTCAGAATCCCAGCCCTACCCACCAATCAGAGCCCGAGAACCAACAGCCAGTCAGAATCCCAGCCCTAACCACCAATCAGAGCCCGAGAACCAAAAGCCAGTCAGAATCCCAGCCCTACCCACCAATCAGAGCCCGAGAACCAACAGCCAGTCAGAATCCCAGCCCTAACCACCAATCAGAGCCCGAGAACCAACAGCCAATCAGAATCCCAGCCCTACCCGCCCTAACCACCAATCACAGCCCGAGAACCAACAGCCAATCAGAATCCCAGCCCTAACCACCAATCAGAGCCCGAGAACCAACAGCCAGTCAGAATCCCAGCCCTACCCACCAATCAGATCCCGAGAACCAACAGCCAGTCAGAATCCCAGCCCTACCCACCAATCAGAGCCCGAGAACCAACAGCCAGTCAGAATCCCAGCCCTACCCACAAATCAGAGCCCGAGAACCAACAGCCAGTCAGAATCCCCGCCCTACCCACCAATCAGAGCCCGAGAACCAACAGCCAGTCAGAATCCCCACCCTACCCACCAATCAGAGCCCGAGAACCAACAGCCAGTCAGAATCCCAGCCCTAACCACCAATCAGAGCCCGAGAACCAACAGCCAATCAGAATCCCAGCCCTACCCACCAATCAGAGCCCGAGAACCAACAGCCAGTCAGAATCCCAGGCCTACCCACCAATCAAAGCCCGAGAACCAACAGCCAGTCAGAATCCCAGCCCTACCCACCAATCAGAGCCCGAGAACAAACAGCCAGTCAGAATCCCAGCCCTACCCACCAATCAGAGCCCGAGAACCAACAGCCAGTAAGAATCCCAGCCCTAACCACCAATCAGAGCCCGAGAACCAACAGCCAGTCAGAATCCCAGCCCTAACCACCAATCAGAGCCCGAGAACCAACAGCCAATCAGAATCCCTGCCCTACCCACCAATCAGAGCCCGAGAACCAACAGCCAATCAGAATCCCAGCCCTACCCGCCCTAACCACCAATCACAGCCCGAGAACCAACAGCCAATCAGAAACCCAGCCCTAACCACCAATCAGAGCCCGAGAACCAACAGCCAATCAGAATCCCAGCCCTACCCACCAATCAGAGCCCGAGAACCAACAGCCAATCAGAATCTCAGCCCTACCCACCAATCAGAGCCCGAGAACCAACAGCCAGTCAGAATCCCAGCCCTACCCACCAATCACAGCCCGAGAACCAACAGCCAGTCAGAATCCCAGCCCTACCCACCAATCAGAGCCCGAGAACCAACAGCCAGTCAGAATCCCAGCCCTACCCACCAATCAGAGCCCGAGAACCAACAGCCAGTCAGAATCCCAGCCCTACCCACCAATCAGAGCCCGAGAACCAACAGCCAGTCAGAATCCCAGCCCTAACCACCAATCAGAGCCCGAGAACCAACAGCCAGTCAGAATCCCAGCCCTACCCACCAATCAGAGCCCGAGAACCAACAGCCAGTCAGAATCCCAGCCCTACCCACCAATCAGAGCCCGAGAACCAACAACCAATCAGAATCCCAGCCCTACCCACCAATCACAGCCCGAGAACCAACGGCCAATCAGAATCCCAGCCCTATCCGCCCTAACCACCAATCACAGCCCGAGAACCAACAGCCAATCAGAATCCCAGCCCTAACCACCAATCACAGCCCGAGAACCAACAGCCAGTCAGAATCCCAGCCCTAACCACCAATCAGAGCCCGAGAACCAACAGCCAGTCAGAATTCCAGCCCTACCCACCAATCAGAGCCCGAGAACCAACAGCCAGTCAGAATCCCAGCCCTACCCACCAATCAGAGCCCGAGAACCAACAGCCAGTCAGAATCCCAGCCCTAACCACCAATCAGAGCCCGAGAACCAACAGCCAGTCAGAATCCCAGCCCTAACCACCAATCAGAGCCCGAGAACCAACAGCCAGTCAGAATCCCAGCCCTAACCACCAATCAGAGCCCGAGAACCAACAGCCAGTCAGAATCCCAGCCCTACCCACCAATCGGAGCCCGAGAACCAACAGCCAGTCAGAATCCCAGCCCTACCCACCAATCAGAGCCCGAGAACCAACAGCCAGTCAGAATCCCAGCCCTAACCACCAATCAGAGCCCGAGAACCAACAGCCAATCAGAATCCCAGCCCTACCCGCCCTAACCACCAATCACAGCCCGAGAACCAACAGCCAATCAGAATCCCAGCCCTAACCACCAATCAGAGCCCGAGAACCAACAGCCAGTCAGAATCCCAGCCCTACCCACCAATCAGAGCCCGAGAACCAACAGCCAGTCAGAATCCCAGCCCTACCCACCAATCAGAGCCCGAGAACCAACAGCCAGTCAGAATCCCCGCCCTACCCACAAATCAGAGCCCGAGAACCAACAGCCAGTCAGAATCCCCGCCCTACCCACCAATCAGAGCCCGAGAACCAACAGCCAGTCAGAATCCCCGCCCTACCCACCAATCAGAGCCCGAGAACCAACAGCCAGTCAGAATCCCCGCCCTAACCACCAATCAGAGCCCGAGAACCAACAGCCAGTCAGAATCCCAGCCCTGCCCACCAATCAGAGCCCGAGAACCAACAGCCAGTCAGAATCCCAGCCCTGCCCACCAATCAGAGCCCGAGAACCAACAGCCAGTCAGAATCCCAGCCCTGCCCACCAATCAGAGCCCGAGAACCAACAGCCAGTCAGAATCCCAGCCCTGCCCACCAATCAGAGCCCGAGAACCAACAGCCAGTCAGAATCCCAGCCCTTCCCACCAATCAGAGCCCGAGAACCAACAGCCAGTCAGAATCCCAGCCCTACCCACCAATCAGAGCCCGAGAACCAACAGCCAGTCAGAATCCCAGCCCTACCCACCAATCAGAGCCCGAGAACCAACAGCCAATCAGAATCCCAGCCCTACCCGCCCTAACCACCAATCAGAGCCCGAGAACCAACAGCCAGTCAGAATCCCAGCCCTGCCCACCAATCAGAGCCCGAGAACCAACAGCCAGTCAGAATCCCAGCCCTGCCCACCAATCAGAGCCCGAGAACCAACAGCCAGTCAGAATCCCAGCCCTGCCCACCAATCACAGCCCGAGAACCAACAGCCAGTCAGAATCCCAGCCCTGCCCACCAATCACAGCCCGAGAACCAACAGCCAGTCAGAATCCCAGCCCTGCCCACCAATCACAGCCCGAGAACCAACAGCCAGTCAGAATCCCAGCCCTGCCCACCAATCACAGCCCGAGAACCAACAGCAAGTCAGAATCACCGCCCTACCCACCAATCAGAGCCCGAGAACCAACAGCCAGTCAGAATCCCCGCCCTACCCACCAATCAGAGCCCGAGAACCAACAGCCAGTCAGAATCCCAGCCCTAACCACCAATCAGAGCCCGAGAGCCAACAGCCAGTCAGAATCCCAGCACTACCCACCAATCAGAGCCCGAGAACCAACAGCCAGTCAGAATCCCAGCCCTACCCACCAATCAGAGCCCGAGAACCAACAGCCAAGCAGAATCCCAGCCCTACCCGCCCTAACCACCAATCACAGCCCGAGAACCAACAGCCAGTCAGAATCCCAGCCCTACCCACCAATCAGAGCCCGAGAACCAACAGCCAGTCAGAATCCCAGCCCTACCCACCAATCAGAGCCCGAGAACAAACAGCCAGTCAGAATCCCAGCCCTACCCACCAATCAGAGCCCGAGATCCAACAGCCAGTCAGAATCCCAGCCCTAACCACCAATCAGAGCCCGAGAACCAACAGCCAGTCAGAATCCCAGCCCTAACCACCAACCAGAGCCCGAGAACCAACAGCCAGTCAGAATCCCAGCCCTAACCACCAATCAGAGCCCGAGAACCAACAGCCAGTCAGAATCCCAGCCCTACCCACCAATCAGAGCCCGAGAACCAACAGCCAGTCAGAATCCCAGCCCTACCCACCAATCAGAGCCCGAGAACCAACAGCCAGTCAGAATCCCAGCCCTAACCACCAATCAGAGCCCGAGAACCAACAGCCAGTCAGAATCCCAGCCCTAACCACCAATCAGAGCCCGACAACCAACAGCCAGTCAGAATACCATCCCTACCCACAAATCAGAGCCCGAGAACCAACAGCCAGTCAGAATCCCAGCCCTACCCACCAATCAGAACCCGAGAACCAACAGCCAATCAGAATCCCAGCCCTACCCGCCGTAACCACCAATCACAGCCCGAGAACCAACAGCCAATCAGAATCCCAGCCCTAACCACCAATCACAGCCCGAGAACCAACAGTCAATCAGAATCCCAGCCCTAACCACCAATCAGAGCCCGAGAACCAACAGCCAATCAGAATCCCAGCCCTACCCACCAATCAGAGCCCGAGAACCAACAGCCAATCAGAATCCCAGCCCTACCCACCAATCAGAGCCCGAGAACCAACAGCCAGTCAGAATCCCAGCCCTACCCACCAATCAGAGCCCGAGAACCAACAGCCAGTCAGAATCCCAGCCCTACCCACCAATCACAGCCCGAGAACCAACAGCCAGTCAGAATCCCAGCCCTACCCACCAATCAGAGCCCGAGAACCAACAGCCAGTCAGAATCCCCGCCCTACCCACAAATCAGAGCCCGAGAACCAACAGCCAGTCAGAATCCCCGCCCTACCCACCAATCAGAGCCCGAGAACCAACAGCCAGTCAGAATCCCCACCCTACCCACCAATCAGAGCCCGAGAACCAACAGCCAATCAGAATCCCAGCCCTACCCACCAATCAGAGCCCGAGAACCAACAGCCAATCAGAATCCCAGCCCTACCCACCAATCAGAGCCCGAGAACCAACAGCCAGTCAGAATCCCAGCCCTACCCACCAATCAGAGCCCGAGAACCAACAGCCAGTCAGAATCCCAGCCCTACCCACCAATCAGAGCCCGAGAACCAACAGCCAGTCAGAATCCCAGCCCTACCCACCAATCAGAGCCCGAGAACCAACAGCCAGTCAGAATCCCAGCCCTACCCACCAATCAGAGCCCGAGAACCAACAGCCAGTCAGAATCCCAGCCCTACCCACCAATCAGAGCCCGAGAACCAACAGCCAGTCAGAATCCCAGCCCTACCCACCAATCAGAGCCCGAGAACCAACAGCCAGTCAGAATCTCAGCCCTACCCACCAATCAGAGCCCGAGAACCAACAGCCAGTCAGAATCCCAGCCCTAACCACCAATCAGAGCCCGAGAACCAACAGCCAGTCAGAATCCCAGCCCTACACACCAATCAGAGCCCGAGAACCAACAACCAATCAGAATCCCAGCCCTACCCACCAATCACAGCCCGAGAACCAACGGCCAATCAGAATCCCAGCCCTATCCGCCCTAACCACCAATCACAGCCCGAGAACCAACAGCCAATCAGAATCCCAGCCCTAACCACCAATCACAGCCCGAGAACCAACAGCCAGTCAGAATCCCAGCCCTAACCACCAATCAGAGCCCGAGAACCAACAGCCAGTCAGAATTCCAGCCCTACCCACCAATCAGAGCCCGAGAACCAACAGCCAGTCAGAATCCCAGCCCTACCCACCAATCAGAGCCCGAGAACCAACAGCCAGTCAGAATCCCAGCCCTAACCACCAATCAGAGCCCGAGAACCAAAAGCCAGTCAGAATCCCAGCCCTACCCACCAATCAGAGCCCGAGAACCAACAGCCAGTCAGAATCCCAGCCCTAACCACCAATCAGAGCCCGAGAACCAACAGCCAATCAGAATCCCAGCCCTACCCGCCCTAACCACCAATCACAGCCCGAGAACCAACAGCCAATCAGAATCCCAGCCCTAACCACCAATCAGAGCCCGAGAACCAACAGCCAGTCAGAATCCCAGCCCTACCCACCAATCAGATCCCGAGAACCAACAGCCAGTCAGAATCCCAGCCCTACCCACCAATCAGAGCCCGAGAACCAACAGCCAGTCAGAATCCCAGCCCTACCCACAAATCAGAGCCCGAGAACCAACAGCCAGTCAGAATCCCCGCCCTACCCACCAATCAGAGCCCGAGAACCAACAGCCAGTCAGAATCCCCACCCTACCCACCAATCAGAGCCCGAGAACCAACAGCCAGTCAGAATCCCAGCCCTAACCACCAATCAGAGCCCGAGAACCAACAGCCAATCAGAATCCCAGCCCTACCCACCAATCAGAGCCCGAGAACCAACAGCCAGTCAGAATCCCAGCCCTACCCACCAATCAAAGCCCGAGAACCAACAGCCAGTCAGAATCCCAGCCCTACCCACCAATCAGAGCCCGAGAACAAACAGCCAGTCAGAATCCCAGCCCTACCCACCAATCAGAGCCCGAGAACCAACAGCCAGTAAGAATCCCAGCCCTAACCACCAATCAGAGCCCGAGAACCAACAGCCAGTCAGAATCCCAGCCCTAACCACCAATCAGAGCCCGAGAACCAACAGCCAATAAGAATCCCTGCCCTACCCACCAATCAGAGCCCGAGAACCAACAGCCAATCAGAATCCCAGCCCTACCCGCCCTAACCACCAATCACAGCCCGAGAACCAACAGCCAATCAGAAACCCAGCCCTAACCACCAATCAGAGCCCGAGAACCAACAGCCAATCAGAATCCCAGCCCTACCCACCAATCAGAGCCCGAGAACCAACAGCCAATCAGAATCTCAGCCCTACCCACCAATCAGAGCCCGAGAACCAACAGCCAATCAGAATCCCAGCCCTACCCACCAATCACAGCCCGAGAACCAACAGCCAGTCAGAATCCCAGCCCTACCCACCAATCAGAGCCCGAGAACCAACAGCCAGTCAGAATCCCAGCCCTACCCACCAATCAGAGCCCGAGAACCAACAGCCAGTCAGAATCCCAGCCCTACCCACCAATCAGAGCCCGAGAACCAACAGCCAGTCAGAATCCCAGCCCTAACCACCAATCAGAGCCCGAGAACCAACAGCCAGTCAGAATCCCAGCCCTACCCACCAATCAGAGCCCGAGAACCAACAGCCAGTCAGAATCCCAGCCCTACCCACCAATCAGAGCCCGAGAACCAACAACCAATCAGAATCCCAGCCCTACCCACCAATCACAGCCCGAGAACCAACGGCCAATCAGAATCCCAGCCCTATCCGCCCTAACCACCAATCACAGCCCGAGAACCAACAGCCAATCAGAATCCCAGCCCTAACCACCAATCACAGCCCGAGAACCAACAGCCAGTCAGAATCCCAGCCCTAACCACCAATCAGAGCCCGAGAACCAACAGCCAGTCAGAATTCCAGCCCTACCCACCAATCAGAGCCCGAGAACCAACAGCCAGTCAGAATCCCAGCCCTACCCACCAATCAGAGCCCGAGAACCAACAGCCAGTCAGAATCCCAGCCCTAACCACCAATCAGAGCCCGAGAACCAAAAGCCAGTCAGAATCCCAGCCCTAACCACCAATCAGAGCCCGAGAACCAACAGCCAGTCAGAATCCCAGCCCTAACCACCAATCAGAGCCCGAGAACCAACAGCCAGTCAGAATCCCAGCCCTAACCACCAATCAGAGCCCGAGAACCAACAGCCAGTCAGAATCCCAGCCCTACCCACCAATCAGAGCCCGAGAACCAACAGCCAGTCAGAATCCCAGCCCTACCCACCAATCAGAGCCCGAGAACCAACAGCCAGTCAGAATCCCAGCCCTAACCACCAATCAGAGCCCGAGAACCAACAGCCAATCAGAATCCCAGCCCTACCCGCCCTAACCACCAATCACAGCCCGAGAAACAACAGCCAATCAGAATCCCAGCCCTAACCACCAATCAGAGCCCGAGAACCAACAGCCAGTCAGAATCCCAGCCCTACCCACCAATCAGAGCCCGAGAACCAACAGCCAGTCAGAATCCCAGCCCTACCCACCAATCAGAGCCCGAGAACCAACAGCCAGTCAGAATCCCCGCCCTACCCACAAATCAGAGCCCGAGAACCAACAGCCAGTCAGAATCCCCGCCCTACCCACCAATCAGAGCCCGAGAACCAACAGCCAGTCAGAATCCCCGCC
This sequence comes from Pleurodeles waltl, assembly GCF_031143425.1. Classification (NCBI taxonomy): domain Eukaryota; kingdom Metazoa; phylum Chordata; class Amphibia; order Caudata; family Salamandridae; genus Pleurodeles; species Pleurodeles waltl. Next base: position 200,486 of record NW_027149929.1, read on the forward strand.
CTACCCACCAATCAGAGCCCGAGAACCAACAGCCAGTCAGAATCCCAGCCCTAACCACCAATCAGAGCCCGAGAACCAACAGCCAGTCAGAATCCCAGCCCTGCCCACCAATCAGAGCCCGAGAACCAACAGCCAGTCAGAATCCCAGCCCTGCCCACCAATCAGAGCCCGAGAACCAACAGCCAGTCAGAATCCCAGCCCTGCCCACCAATCAGAGCCCGAGAACCAACAGCCAGTCAGAATCCCAGCCCTTCCCACCAATCAGAGCCCGAGAACCAACAGCCAGTCAGAATCCCAGCCCTACCCACCAATCAGAGCCCGAGAACCAACAGCCAGTCAGAATCCCAGCCCTACCCACCAATCAGAGCCCGAGAACCAACAGCCAATCAGAATCCCAGCCCTACCCGCCCTAACCACCAATCAGAGCCCGAGAACCAACAGCCAGTCAGAATCCCAGCCCTGCCCACCAATCAGAGCCCGAGAACCAACAGCCAGTCAGAATCCCAGCCCTGCCCACCAATCACAGCCCGAGAACCAACAGCCAGTCAGAATCCCAGCCCTGCCCACCAATCACAGCCCGAGAACCAACAGCCAGTCAGAATCCCAGCCCTGCCCACCAATCACAGCCCGAGAACCAACAGCCAGTCAGAATCCCAGCCCTGCCCACCAATCACAGCCCGAGAACCAACAGCCAGTCAGAATCCCAGCCCTGCCCACCAATCACAGCCCGAGAACCAACAGCAAGTCAGAATCACCGCCCTACCCACCAATCAGAGCCCGAGAACCAACAGCCAGTCAGAATCCCCGCCCTACCCACCAATCAGAGCCCGAGAACCAACAGCCAGTCAGAATCCCAGCCCTAACCACCAATCAGAGCCCGAGAACCAACAGCCAGTCAGAATCCCAGCACTACCCACCAATCAGAGCCCGAGAACCAACAGCCAGTCAGAATCCCAGCCCTACCCACCAATCAGAGCCCGAGAACCAACAGCCAAGCAGAATCCCAGCCCTACCCGCCCTAACCACCAATCACAGCCCGAGAACCAACAGCCAGTCAGAATCCCAGCCCTACCCACCAATCAGAGCCCGAGAACCAACAGCCAGTCAGAATCCCAGCCCTACCCACCAATCAGAGCCCGAGAACAAACAGCCAGTCAGAATCCCAGCCCTACCCACCAATCAGAGCCCGAGATCCAACAGCCAGTCAGAATCCCAGCCCTAACCACCAATCAGAGCCCGAGAACCAACAGCCAGTCAGAATCCCAGCCCTAACCACCAACCAGAGCCCGAGAACCAACAGCCAGTCAGAATCCCAGCCCTAACCACCAATCAGAGCCCGAGAACCAACAGCCAGTCAGAATCCCAGCCCTACCCACCAATCAGAGCCCGAGAACCAACAGCCAGTCAGAATCCCAGCCCTACCCACCAATCAGAGCCCGAGAACCAACAGCCAGTCAGAATCCCAGCCCTAACCACCAATCAGAGCCCGAGAACCAACAGCCAGTCAGAATCCCAGCCCTAACCACCAATCAGAGCCCGACAACCAACAGCCAGTCAGAATACCATCCCTACCCACAAATCAGAGCCCGAGAACCAACAGCCAGTCAGAATCCCAGCCCTACCCACCAATCAGAACCCGAGAACCAACAGCCAATCAGAATCCCAGCCCTACCCGCCGTAACCACCAATCACAGCCCGAGAACCAACAGCCAATCAGAATCCCAGCCCTAACCACCAATCACAGCCCGAGAACCAACAGTCAATCAGAATCCCAGCCCTAACCACCAATCAGAGCCCGAGAACCAACAGCCAATCAGAATCCCAGCCCTACCCACCAATCAGAGCCCGAGAACCAACAGCCAATCAGAATCCCAGCCCTACCCACCAATCAGAGCCCGAGAACCAACAGCCAGTCAGAATCCCAGCCCTACTCACCAATCAGAGCCCGAGAACCAACAGCCAGTCAGAATCCCAGCCCTACCCACCAATCACAGCCTGAGAACCAACAGCCAGTCAGAATCCCAGCCCTACCCACCAATCAGAGCCCGAGAACCAACAGCCAGTCAGAATCCCCGCCCTACCCACAAATCAGAGCCCGAGAACCAACAGCCAGTCAGAATCCCCGCCCTACCCACCAATCAGAGCCCGAGAACCAACAGCCAGTCAGAATCCCCACCCTACCCACCAATCAGAGCCCGAGAACCAACAGCCAGTCAGAATCCCAGCCCTAACCACCAATCAGAGCCCGAGAACCAACAGCCAGTCAGAATCCCAGCCCTGCCCACCAATCAGAGCCCGAGAACCAACAGCCAGTCAGAATCCCAGCCCTGCCCACCAATCAGAGCCCGAGAACCAACAGCCAGTCAGAATCCCAGCCCTGCCCACCAATCTGAGCCCGAGAACCAACAGCCAGTCAGAATCCCAGCCCTGCCCACCAATCAGAGCCCGAGAACCAACAGCCAGTCAGAATCCCAGCCCTGCCCACCAATCACAGCCCGAGAACCAACAGCCAGTCAGAATCCCAGCCCTGCCCACCAATCACAGCCCGAGAACCAACAGCCAGTCAGAATCCCAGCCCTGCCCACCAATCACAGCCCGAGAACCAACAGCCAGTCAGAATCCCAGCCCTGCCCACCAATCACAGCCCGAGAACCAACAGCAAGTCAGAATCACCGCCCTACCCACCAACCAGAGCCCGAGAACCAACAGCCAGTCAGAATCCCCGCCCTACCCACCAATCAGAGCCCGAGAACCAACAGCCAGTCAGAATCCCCGCCCTACCCACCAATCAGAGCCCGAGAACCAACAGCCAGTCAGAATCCCAGCACTACCCACCAATCAGAGCCCGAGAACCAACAGCCAGTCAGAATCCCAGCCCTACCCACCAATCAGAGCCCGAGAACCAACAGCCAAGCAGAATCCCAGCCCTACCCGCCCTAACCACCAATCACAGCCCGAGAACCAACAGCCAGTCAGAATCCCAGCCCTACCCACCAATCAGAGCCCGAGAACCAACAGCCAGTCAGAATCCCAGCCCTACCCACCAATCAGAGCCCGAGAACAAACAGCCAGTCAGAATCCCAGCCCTACCCACCAATCAGAGCCCGAGATCCAACAGCCAGTCAGAATCCCAGCCCTAACCACCAATCAGAGCCCGAGAACCAACAGCCAGTCAGAATCCCAGCCCTAACCACCAATCAGAGCCCGAGAACCAACAGCCAGTCAGAATCCCAGCCCTAACCACCAATCAGAGCCCGAGAACCAACAGCCAGTCAGAATCCCAGCCCTACCCACCAATCAGAGCCCGAGAACCAACAGCCAGTCAGAATCCCAGCCCTACTCACCAATCAGAGCCCGAGAACCAACAGCCAGTCAGAATCCCAGCCCTAACCACCAATCAGAGCCCGAGAACCAACAGCCAGTCAGAATCCCAGCCCTAACCACCAATCAGAGCCCGAGAACCAACAGCCAGTCAGAATACCAGCCCTACCCACAAATCAGAGCCCGAGAACCAACAGCCAGTCAGAATCCCAGCCCTACCCACCAATCAGAACCCGAGAACCAACAGCCAATCAGAATCCCAGCCCTACCCGCCGTAACCACCAATCACAGCCCGAGAACCAACAGCCAATCAGAATCCCAGCCCTAACCACCAATCAGAGCCCGAGAACCAACAGCCAGTCAGAATCCCAGCCCTACCCACCAATCAGAGCCCGAGAACCAACAGCCAGTCAGAATCCCAGCCCTACTCACCAATCAGAGCCCGAGAACCAACAGCCAGTCAGAATCCCAGCCCTAACCACCAATCAGAGCCCGAGAACCAACAGCCAGTCAGAATCCCAGCCCTAACCACCAATCAGAGCCCGAGAACCAACAGCCAGTCAGAATACCAGCCCTACCCACAAATCAGAGCCCGAGAACCAACAGCCAGTCAGAATCCCAGCCCTACCCACCAATCAGAACCCGAGAACCAACAGCCAATCAGAATCCCAGCCCTACCCGCCGTAACCACCAATCACAGCCCGAGAACCAACAGCCAATCAGAATCCCAGCCCTAACCACCAATCACAGCCCGAGAACCAACAGTCAATCAGAATCCCAGCCCTAACCACCAATCAGAGCCCGAGAACCAACAGCCAATCAGAATCCCAGCCCTACCCACCAATCAGAGCCCGAGAACCAACAGCCAATCAGAATCCCAGCCCTACCCACCAATCAGAGCCCGAGAACCAACAGCCAGTCAGAATCCCAGCCCTACCCACCAATCAGAGCCCGAGAACCAACAGCCAGTCAGAATCCCAGCCCTACCCACCAATCACAGCCTGAGAACCAACAGCCAGTCAGAATCCCAGCCCTACCCACCAATCAGAGCCCGAGAACCAACAGCCAGTCAGAATCCCAGCCCTACCCACCAATCACAGCCCGAGAACCAACAGCCAGTCAGAATCCCAGCCCTAACCACCAATCAGAGCCCGTGAACCAACAGCCAGTCAGAATCCCAACCCTACCCACCAATCAGAGCCCGAGAACCAACAGCCAGTCAGAATCCCAGCCCTAACCACCAATCAGAGCCCGAGAACCAACAGCCAGTCAGATTCCCAGCCCTACCCACCAATCAGAGCCCGAGAACCAACAGCCAGTCAGAATCCCCACCCTACCCACCAATCAGAGCCCGAGAACCAACAGCCAGTCAGAATCCCAGCCCTAACCACCAATCAGAGCCCGAGAACCAACAGCCAATCAGAATCCCAGCCCTACCCACCAATCAGAGCCCGAGAACCAACAGCCAGTCAGAATCCCAGCCCTACCCACCAATCAGAGCCCGAGAACAAACAGCCAGTCAGAATCCCAGCCCTACCCACCAATCAGAGCCCGAGAACCAACAGCCAGTAAGAATCCCAGCCCTAACCACCAATCAGAGCCCGAGAACCAACAGCCAGTCAGAATCCCAGCCCTACCCACCAATCAGAGCCCGAGAACCAACAGCCAATCAGAATCCCAGCCCTACCCGCCCTAACCACCAATCACAGCCCGAGAACCAACAGCCAATCAGAAACCCAGCCCTAACCACCAATCAGAGCCCGAGAACCAACAGCCAATCAGAATCCCAGCCCTACCCACCAATCAGAGCCCGAGAACCAACAGCCAATCAGAATCTCAGCCCTACCCACCAATCAGAGCCCGAGAACCAACAGCCAATCAGAATCCCAGCCCTACCAACCAATAACAGCCCGAGAACCAACAGCCAGTCAGAATCCCAGCCCTACCCACCAATCAGAGCCCGAGAACCAACAGCCAGTCAGAATCCCAGCCCTACCCACCAATCAGAGCCCGACAACCAACAGCCAGTCAGAATCCCAGCCCTACCCACCAATCACAGCCCGAGAACCAACGGCCAATCAGAATCCCAGCCCTATCCGCCCTAACCACCAATCACAGCCCGAGAACCAACAGCCAATCAGAATCCCAGCCCTAACCACCAATCACAGCCCGAGAACCAACAGCCAGTCAGAATCTCAGCCCTAACCACCAATCAGAGCCCGAGAACCAACAGCCAGTCAGAATTCCAGCCCTACCCACCAATCAGAGCCCGAGAACCAACAGCCAGTCAGAATCCCAGCCCTACCCACCAATCAGAGCCCGAGAACCAACAGCCAGTCAGAATCCCAGCCCTAAACACCAATCAGAGCCCGAGAACCAAAAGCCAGTCAGAATCCCAGCCCTACCCACCAATCAGAGCCCGAGAACCAACAGCCAGTCTGAATCCCAGCCCTAACCACCAATCAGAGCCCGAGAACCAACAGCCAGTCAGAATCCCAGCCCTAACCACCAATCAGAGCCCGAGAACCAACTGCCAGTCAGAATCCCAGCCCTAACCACCAATCAGAGCCCGAGAACCAACAGCCAGTCAGAATCCCAGCCCTACCCACCAATCAGAGCCCGAGAACCATCAGCCAGTCAGAATCCCAGCCCTACCCACCAATCAGAGCCCGAGAACCAACAGCCAGTCAGAATCCCAGCCCTACCCACCAATCAGAGCCCGAGAACCAACAGCCAGTCAGAATCCCAGCCCTACCCACCAATCAGAGCCCGAGAACCAACAGCCAATCAGAATCCCAGCCCTACCCGCCCTAACCACCAATCACAGCCCGAGAACCAACAGCCAATCAGAATCCCAGCCCTAACCACCAATCAGAGCCCGAGAACCAACAGCCAGTCAGAATCCTAGCCCTGCCCACCAATCAGAGCCCGAGAACCAACAGCCAGTCAGAATCCCAGCCCTGCCCACCAATCAGAGCCCGAGAACCAACAGCCAGTCAGAATCCCAGCCCTGCCCACCAATCACAGCCCGAGAACCAACAGCCAGTCAGAATCCCAGCCCTGCCCACCAATCACAGCCCGAGAACCAACAGCCAGTCAGAATCCCAGCCCTGCCCACCAATCACAGCCCGAGAACCAACAGCCAGTCAGAATCCCAGCCCTGCCCACCAATCACAGCCCGAGAACCAACAGCAAGTCAGAATCATCGCCCTACCCACCAATCAGAGCCCTAGAACCAACAGCCAGTCAGAATCCCCGCCCTACCCACCAATCAGAGCCCGAGAACCAACAGCCAGTCAGAATCCCAGCCCTAACCACCAATCAGAGCCCGAGAACCAACAGCCAGTCAGAATCCCAGCCCTACCCACCAATCAGAGCCCGAGAACCAACAGCCAGTCAGAATCCCAGCCCTACCCACCAATCAGAGCCCGAGAACCAACAGCCAAGCAGAATCCCAGCCCTACCCGCCCTAACCACCAATCACAGCCCGAGAACCAACAGCCAGTCAGAATCCCAGCCCTACCCACCAATCAGAGCCCGAGAACCAACAGCCAGTCAGAATCCCAGCCCTACCCACCAATCAGAGCCCGAGAACAAACAGCCAGTTAGAATCCCAGCCCTACCCACCAATCAGAGCCCGAGATCCAACAGCCAGTCAGAATCCCAGCCCTAACCACCAATCAGAGCCCGAGAACCAACAGCCAGTCAGAATCCCAGCCCTAACCACCAATCAGAGCCCGAGAACCAACAGCCAGTCAGAATCCCAGCCCTAACCACCAATCAGAGCCCGAGAACCAACAGCCAGTCAGAATCCCATCCCTACCCACCAATCAGAGCCCGAGAACCAACAGCCAGTCAGAATCCCAGCCCTACCCACCAATCAGAGCCCGAGAACCAACAGCCAGTCAGAATCCCAGCCCTAACCACCAATCAGAGCCCGAGAACCAACAGCCAGTCAGAATACCAGCCCTAACCACCAATCAGAGCCCGAGAACCAACAGCCAGTCAGAATACCAGCCCTACCCACAAATCAGAGCCCGAGAACCAACAGCCAGTCAGAATCCCAGCCCTACCCACCAATCAGAACCCGAGAACCAACAGCCAATCAGAATCCCAGCCCTACCCGGCGTAACCACCAATCACAGCCCGAGAACCAACAGCCAATCAGAATCCCAGCCCTAACCACCAATCACAGCCCGAGAACCAACAGTCAATCAGAATCCCAGCCCTACCCACCAATCACAGACCGAGAACCAACGGCCAATCAGAATCCCAGCCCTATCCGCCCTAACCACCAATCACAGCCCGAGAACCAACAGCCAATCAGAATCCCAGCCCTAACCACCAATCACAGCCCGAGAACCAACAGCCAGTCAGAATCCCAGCCCTAACCACCAATCATAGCCCGAGAACCAACAGCCAGTCAGAATTCCAGCCCTACCCACCAATCAGAGCCCGAGAACCAACAGCCAGTCAGAATCCCAGCCCTAACCACCAATCAGAGCCCGAGAACCAAAAGCCAGTCAGAATCCCAGCCCTACCCACCAATCAGAGCCCGAGAACCAACAGCCAGTCAGAATCCCAGCCCTAACCACCAATCAGAGCCCGAGAACCAACAGCCAATCAGAATCCCAGCCCTACCCGCCCTAACCACCAATCACAGCCCGAGAACCAACAGCCAGTCAGAATACCAGCCCTACCCACCAATCACAGCCCGAGAACCAACAGCCAATCAGAATCCCAGCCCTAACCACCAATCACAGCCCGAGAACCAACAGCCAGTCAGAATCCCAGCCCTAACCACCAATCAGAGCCCGAGAACCAACAGCCAGTCAGAATTCCAGCCCTACCCACCAATCAGAGCCCGAGAACCAACAGCCAGTCAGAATCCCAGCCCTACCCACCAATCAGAGCCCAAGAACCAACAGCCAGTCAGAATCCCAGCCCTAACCACCAATCAGAGCCCGAGAACCAAAAGCCAGTCAGAATCCCAGCCCTACCCACCAATCAGAGCCCGAGAACCAACAGCCAGTCAGAATCCCAGCCCTAACCACCAATCAGAGCCCGAGAACCAACAGCCAATCAGAATCCCAGCCCTACCCGCCCTAACCACCAATCACAGCCCGAGAACCAACAGCCAATCAGAATCCCAGCCCTAACCACCAATCAGAGCCCGAGAACCAACAGCCAGTCAGAATCCCAGCCCTACCCACCAATCAGATCCCGAGAACCAACAGCCAGTCAGAATCCCAGCCCTACCCACCAATCAGAGCCCGAGAACCAACAGCCAGTCAGAATCCCAGCCCTACCCACAAATCAGAGCCCGAGAACCAACAGCCAGTCAGAATCCCCGCCCTACCCACCAATCAGAGCCCGAGAACCAACAGCCAGTCAGAATCCCCACTCTACCCACCAATCAGAGCCTGAGAACCAACAGCCAGTCAGAATCCCCGCCCTAACCACCAATCAGAGCCCGAGAACCAACAGCCAATCAGAATCCCAGCCCTACCCACCAATCAGAGCCCGAGAACCATCAGCCAGTCAGAATCCCAGCCCTACCCACCAATCAAAGCCCGAGAACCAACAGCCAGTCAGAATCCCAGCCCTACCCACCAATCAGAGCCCGAGAACAAACAGCCAGTCAGAATCCCAGCCCTACCCACCAATCAGAGCCCGAGAACCAACAGCCAGTAAGAATCCCAGCCCTAACCACCAATCAGAGCCCGAGAACCAACAGCCAGTCAGAATCCCAGCCCTAACCACCAATCAGAGCCCGAGAACCAACAGCCAATCAGAATCCCTGCCCTACCCACCAATCAGAGCCCCCCGAGAACCCAACAGCCAACTCAGAATCCCCTGCCCTACCCACCAATCAGAGCCCGAGAACCAAGCAGTCCAGACCCTCCCAAGCCCCTACCCACCATCAAGCCCCGCAGAACAACAGCCCGACCAACCCAGCCCTCCCCAATCAGAGCGAGAACCACCAGCCAGAATCCCAGCCCTACCCACCAATCAGAGCCCGAGAACCAACAGCCAGTCAGAATCCCAGCCCTAACCCCACCAATCAGAGCCCGAGAACAACAGCCAGACAGAATCCCAGCCCTAACCACCAACCATCAGCCGATCCACCGCAATCCAGCACCACAGATCAGAATACCAGACACCCCATCACCAAACCAGCCAACACGATCCGACCCGACAGAACCACAGCCAATCAGAATCCCAGCCCTACCCACCAATCAGAGCCGCGAGACCAACAGCCAATCAGAATCTCAGCCCTACCCACCAATCAGAGCCCGAGAACCAACAGCCAATCAGAATCCCAGCCCTACCCACCAATCACAGCCCGAGAACCAACAGCCAGTCAGAATCCCAGCCCTACCCACCAATCAGAGCCCGAGAACCAACAGCCAGTCAGAATCCCAGCCCTACCCACCAATCAGAGCCCGAGAACCAACAGCCAGTCAGAATCCCAGCCCTACCCACCAATCAGAGCCCGAGAACCAACAGCCAGTCAGAATCCCAGCCCTACCCACCAATCAGAGCCCGAGAACCAACAGCCAGTCAGAATCCCAGCCCTACCCACCAATCAGAGCCCGAGAACCAACAGCCAGTCAGAATCCCAGCCCTACCCACCAATCAGAGCCCGAGAACCAACAACCAATCAGAATCCCAGCCCTACCCACCAATCACAGCCCGAGAACCAACGGCCAATCAGAATCCCAGCCCTATCCGCCCTAACCACCAATCACAGCCCGAGAACCAACAGCCAATCAGAATCCCAGCCCTAACCACCAATCACAGCCCGAGAACCAACAGCCAGTCAGAATCCCAGCCCTAACCACCAATCAGAGCCCGAGAACCAACAGCCAGTCAGAATTCCAGCCCTACCCACCAATCAGAGCCCGAGAACCAACAGCCAGTCAGAATCCCAGCCCTACCCACCAATCAGAGCCCGAGAACCAACAGCCAGTCAGAATCCCAGCCCTAACCACCAATCAGAGCCCGAGAACCAAAAGCCAGTCAGAATCCCAGCCCTAACCACCAATCAGAGCCCGAGAACCAACAGCCAGTCAGAATCCCAGCCCTAACCACCAATCAGAGCCCGAGAACCAACAGCCAGTCAGAATCCCAGCCCTAACCACCAATCAGAGCCCGAGAACCAACAGCCAGTCAGAATCCCAGCCCTACCCACCAATCAGAGCCCGAGAACCAACAGCCAGTAAGAATCCCAGCCCTACCCACCAATCAGAGCCCGAGAACCAACAGCCAGTCAGAATCCCAGCCCTAACCACCAATCAGAGCCCGAGAACCAACAGCCAATCAGAATCCCAGCCCTACCCGCCCTAACCACCAATCACAGCCCGAGAACCAACAGCCAATCAGAATCCCAGCCCTAACCACCAATCAGAGCCCGAGAACCAACAGCCAGTCAGAATCCCAGCCCTACCCACCAATCAGAGCCCGAGAACCAACAGCCAGTCAGAATACCAGCCCTACCCACAAATCAGAGCCCGAGAACCAACAGCCAGTCAGAATCCCAGCCCTACCCACCAATCAGAACCCGAGAACCAACAGCCAATCAGAATCCCAGCCCTACCCGCCGTAACCACCAATCACAGCCCGAGAACCAACAGCCAATCAGAATCCCAGCCCTAACCACCAATCACAGCCCGAGAACCAACAGTCAATCAGAATCCCAGCCCTAACCACCAATCAGAGCCCGAGAACCAACAGCCAATCAGAATCCCAGCCCTACCCACCAATCAGAGCCCGAGAACCAACAGCCAATCAGAATCCCAGCCCTACCCACCAATCAGAGCCCGAGAACCAACAGCCAGTCAGAATCCCAGCCCTACCCACCAATCAGAGCCCGAGAACCAACAGCCAGTCAGAATCCCAGCCCTACCCACCAATCAGAGCCCGAGAACCAACAGCCAGTCAGAATCCCAGCCCTACCCACCAATCAGAGCCCGAGAACCAACAGCCAGTCAGAATCCCCGCCCTACCCACAAATCAGAGCCCGAGAACCAACAGCCAGTCAGAATCCCCGCCCTACCCACCAATCAGAGCCCGAGAACCAACAGCCAGTCAGAATCCCCACCCTACCCACCAATCAGAGCCCGAGAACCAACAGCCAGTCAGAATCCCAGCCCTAACCACCAATCAGAGCCCGAGAACCAACAGCCAGTCAGAATCCCAGCCCTGCCCACCAATCAGAGCCCGAGAACCAACAGCCAGTCAGAATCCCAGCCCTGCCCACCAATCAGAGCCCGAGAACCAACAGCCAGTCAGAATCCCAGCCCTGCCCACCAATCAGAGCCCGAGAACCAACAGCCAGTCAGAATCCCAGCCCTTCCCACCAATCAGAGCCCGAGAACCAACAGCCAGTCAGAATCCCAGCCCTACCCACCAATCAGAGCCCGAGAACCAACAGCCAGTCAGAATCCCAGCCCTACCCACCAATCAGAGCCCGAGAACCAACAGCCAGTCAGAATCCCAGCCCTACCCACCAATCAGAGCCCGAGAACCAACAGCCAATCAGAATCCCAGCCCTACCCGCCCTAACCACCAATCACAGCCCGAGAACCAACAGCCAATCAGAATCCCAGCCCTAACCACCAATCAGAGCCCGAGAACCAACAGCCAGTCAGAATCCCAGCCCTGCCCACCAATCTGAGCCCGAGAACCAACAGCCAGTCAGAATCCCAGCCCTGCCCACCAATCAGAGCCCGAGAACCAACAGCCAGTCAGAATCCCAGCCCTGCCCACCAATCACAGCCCGAGAACCAACAGCCAGTCAGAATCCCAGCACTGCCCACCAATCACAGCACGAGAACCAACAGCCAGTCAGAATCCCAGCCCTGCCCACCAATCACAGCCCGAGAACCAACAGCCAGTCAGAATCCCAGCCCTGCCCACCAATCACAGCCCGAGAACCAACAGCAAGTCAGAATCACCGCCCTACCCACCAATCAGAGCCCGAGAACCAACAGCCAGTCAGAATCCCCGCCCTACCCACCAATCAGAGCCCGAGAACCAACAGCCAGTCAGAATCCCAGCCCTAACCACCAATCAGAGCCCGAGAACCAACAGCCAGTCAGAATCCCAGCACTACCCACCAATCAGAGCCCGAGAACCAACAGCCAGTCAGAATCCCAGCCCTACCCACCAATCAGAGCCCGAGAACCAACAGCCAAGCAGAATCCCAGCCCTACCCGCCCTAACCACCAATCACAGCCCGAGAACCAACAGCCAGTCAGAATCCCAGCCCTACCCACCAATCAGAGCCCGAGAACCAACAGCCAGTCAGAATCCCAGCCCTACCCACCAATCAGAGCCCGAGAACAAACAGCCAGTCAGAATCCCAGCCCTACCCACCAATCAGAGCCCGAGATCCAACAGCCAGTCAGAATCCCAGCCCTAACCACCAATCAGAGCCCGAGAACCAACAGCCAGTCAGAATCCCAGCCCTAACCACCAATCAGAGCCCGAGAACCAACAGCCAGTCAGAATCCCAGCCCTAACCACCAATCAGAGCCCGAGAACCAACAGCCAGTCAGAATCCCAGCCCTACCCACCAATCAGAGCCCGAGAACCAACAGCCAGTCAGAATCCCAGCCCTAACCACCAATCAGAGCCCGAGAACCAACAGCCAGTCAGAATACCAGCCCTAACCACCAATCAGAGCCCGAGAACCAACAGCCAGTCAGAATACCAGCCCTACCCACAAATCAGAGCCCGAGAACCAACAGCCAGTCAGAATCCCAGCCCTACCCACCAATCAGAACCCGAGAACCAACAGCCAATCAGAATCCCAGCCCTACCCGCCGTAACCACCAATCACAGCCCGAGAACCAACAGCCAATCAGAATCCCATCCCTAACCACCAATCACAGCCCGAGAACCAACAGTCAATCAGAATCCCAGCCCTAACCACCAATCAGAGCCCGAGAACCAACAGCCAATCAGAATCCCAGCCCTACCCACCAATCAGAGCCCGAGAACCAACAGCCAATCAGAATCCCAGCCCTACCCACCAATCAGAGCCCGAGAACCAACAGCCAGTCAGAATCCCACCCTACCCACCAATCAGAGCCCGAGAACCAACAGCCAGTCAGAATCCCAGCCCTACCCACCAATCACAGCCTGAGAACCAACAGCCAGTCAGAATCCCAGCCCTACCCACCAATCAGAGCCCGAGAACCAACAGCCAGTCAGAATCCCAGCCCTACCCACCAATCACAGCCCGAGAACCAACAGCCAGTCAGAATCCCAGCCCTAACCACCAATCAGAGCCCGAGAACCAACAGCCAGTCAGAATCCCAACCCTACCCACCAATCAGAGCCCGAGAACCAACAGCCAGTCAGAATCCCAGCCCTAACCACCAATCAGAGCCCGAGAACCAACAGCCAGTCAGAATCCCAGCCCTACCCACCAATCAGAGCCCGAGAACGAACAGCCAGTCAGAATCCCCACCCTACCCACCAATCAGAGCCCGAGAAACAACAGCCAGTCAGAATCCCAGCCCTAACCACCAATCAGAGCCCGAGAACCAACAGCCAATCAGAATCCCAGCCCTACCCACCAATCAGAGCCCGAGAACCAACAGCCAGTCAGAATCCCAGCCCTACCCACCAATCAGAGCCCGAGAACAAACAGCCAGTCAGAATCCCAGCCCTACCCACCAATCAGAGCCCGAGAACCAACAGCCAGTAAGAATCCCAGCCCTAACCACCAATCAGAGCCCGCGAACCAACAGCCAGTCAGAATCCCAGCCCTAACCACCAATCAGAGCCCGAGAACCAACAGCCAATCAGAATCCCTGCCCTACCCACCAATCAGAGCCCGAGAACCAACAGCCAATCAGAATCCCAGCCCTACCCGCCCTAACCACCAATCACAGCCCGAGAACCAACAGCCAATCAGAAACCCAGCCCTAACCACCAATCAGAGCCCGAGAACCAACAGCCAATCAGAATCCCAGCCCTACCCACCAATCAGAGCCCGAGAACCAACAGCCAATCAGAATCTCAGCCCTACCCACCAATCAGAGCCCGAGAACCAACAGCCAATCAGAATCCCAGCCCTACCCACCAATAACAGCCTGAGAACCAACAGCCAGTCAGAATCCCAGCCCTACCCACCAATCAGAGCCCGAGAACCAACAGCCAGTCAGAATCCCAGCCCTACCCACCAATCAGAGCCCGACAACCAACAGCCAGTCAGAATCCCAGCCCTACCCACCAATCAGAGCCCGAGAACCAACAGCCAGTCAGAATCCCAGGCCTACCCACCAATCAGAGCCCGAGAACCAACAGCCAGTCAGAATCCCAGCCCTAACCACCAATCAGAGCCCGAGAACCAACAGCCAGTCAGAATCCCAGCCCTACCCACCAATCAGAGCCCGAGAACCAACAGCCAGTCAGAATCCCAGCCCTACCCACCAATCAGAGCCCGAGAACCAACAACCAATCAGAATCCCAGCCCTACCCACCAATCACAGCCCGAGAACCAACGGCCAATCAGAATCCCAGCCCTATCCGCCCTAACCACCAATCACAGCCCGAGAACCAACAGCCAATCAGAATCCCAGCCCTAAACACCAATCACAGCCCGAGAACCAACAGCCAGTCAGAATCCCAGCCCTAACCACCAATTAGAGCCCGAGAACCAACAGCCAGTCAGAATTCCAGTCCTACCCACCAATCAGAGCCCGAGAACCAACAGCCAGTCAGAATCCCAGCCCTACCCACCAATCAGAGCCCGAGAACCAACAGCCAGTCAGAATCCCAGCCCTAAACACCAATCAGAGCCCGAGAACCAAAAGCCAGTCAGAATCCCAGCCCTACCCACCAATCAGAGCCCGAGAACCAACAGCCAGTCTGAATCCCAGCCCTAACCACCAATCAGAGCCCGAGAACCAACAGCCAGTCAGAATCCCAGCCCTAACCACCAATCAGAGCCCGAGAACCAACTGCCAGTCAGAATCCCAGCCCTAACCACCAATCAGAGCCCGAGAACCAACAGCCAGTCAGAATCCCAGCCCTACCCACCAATCAGAGCCCGAGAACCAACAGCCAGTCAGAATCCCAGCCCTACCCACCAATCAGAGCCCGAGAACCAACAGCCAGTCAGAATCCCAGCCCTACCCACCAATCAGAGCCCGAGAACCAACAGCCAATCAGAATCCCAGCCCTACCCGCCCTAACCACCAATCACAGCCCGAGAACCAACAGCCAATCAGAATCCCAGCCCTACCCGCCCTAACCACCAATCACAGCCCGAGAACCAACAGCCAGTCAGAATCCCAGCCCTGCCCACCAATCTGAGCCCGAGAACCAACAGCCAGTCAGAATCCCAGCCCTGCCCACCAATCAGAGCCCGAGAACCAACAGCCAGTCAGAATCCCAGCCCTGCCCACCAATCACAGCCCGAGAACCAACAGCCAGTCAGAATCCCAGCCCTGCCCACCAATCACAGCCCGAGAACCAACAGCCAGTCAGAATCCCAGCCCTGCCCACCAATCACAGCCCGAGAACCAACAGCCAGTCAGAATCCCAGCCCTGCCCACCAATCACAGCCCGAGAACCAACAGCAAGTCAGAATCACCGCCCTACCCACCAATCAGAGCCCGAGAACCAACAGCCAGTCAGAATCCCCGCCCTACCCACCAATCAGAGCCCGAGAACCAACAGCCAGTCAGAATCCCAGCCCTAACCACCAATCAGAGCCCGAGAACCAACAGCCAGTCAGAATCCCAGCACTACCCACCAATCAGAGCCCGAGAACCAACAGCCAGTCAGAATCCCAGCCCTACCCACCAATCAGAGCCCGAGAACCAACAGCCAAGCAGAATCCCAGCCCTACCCGCCCTAACCACCAATCACAGCCCGAGAACCAACAGCCAGTCAGAATCCAAGCCCTACCCACCAATCAGAGCCCGAGAACCAACAGCCAGTCAGAATCCCAGCCCTACCCACCAATCAGAGCCCGAGAACAAACAGCCAGTCAGAATCCCAGCCCTACCCACCAATCAGAGCCCGAGATCCAACAGCCAGTCAGAATCCCAGCCCTAACCACCAATCAGAGCCCGAGAACCAACAGCCAGTCAGAATCCCAGCCCTAACCACCAATCAGAGCCCGAGAACCAACAGCCAGTCAGAATCCCAGCCCTAACCACCAATCAGAGCCCGAGAACCAACAGCCAGTCAGAATCCCAGCCCTACCCACCAATCAGAGCCCGAGAACCAACAGCCAGTCAGAATCCCAGCCCTACCCACCAATCAGAGCCCGAGAACCAACAGCCAGTCAGAATCCCAGCCCTACCCACCAATCAGAGCCCGAGAACCAACAGCCAGTCAGAATCCCAGCCCTACTCACAAATCAGAGCCCGAGAACCAACAGCCAGTCAGAATCCCAGCCCTACCCACCAATCAGAACCCGAGAACCAACAGCCAATCAGAATCCCAGCCCTACCCGCCGTAACCACCAATCACAGCCCGAGAACCAACAGCCAATCAGAATCCCAGCCCTAACCACCAATCACAGCCCGAGAACCAACAGTCAATCAGAATCCCAGCCCTAACCACCAATCAGAGCCCGAGAACCAACAGCCAATCAGAGTCCCAGCCCTACCCACCAATCAGAGCCCGAGAACCAACAGCCAATCAGAATCCCAGCCCTACCCACCAATCAGAGCCCGAGAACCAACAGCCAGTCAGAATCCCAGCCCTACCCACCAATCAGAGCCCGAGAACCAACAGCCAGTCAGAATCCCAGCCCTACCCACCAATCACAGCCCGAGAACCAACAGCCAGTCAGAATCCCAGCCCTACCCACCAATCAGAGCCCGAGAACCAACAGCCAGTCAGAATCCCAGCCCTACCCACCAATCACAGCCCGAGAACCAACAGCCAGTCAGAATCCCAGCCCTAACCACCAATCAGAGCCCGAGAACCAACAGCCAGTCAGAATCCCAACCCTACCCACCAATCAGAGCCCGAGAACCAACAGCCAGTCAGAATCCCAGCCCTAACCACCAATCAGAGCCCGAGAACCAACAGCCAGTCAGAATCCCAGCCCTACCCACAAATCAGAGCCCGAGAACCAACAGCCAGTCAGAATCCCCACCCTTCCCACCAATCAGAGCCCGAGAACCAACAGCCAGTCAGAATCCCAGCCCTAACCACCAATCAGAGCCCGAGAACCAACAGCCAATCAGAATCCCAGCCCTACCCACCAATCAGAGACCGAGAACCAACAGCCAGTCAGAATCCCAGCCCTACCCACCAATCAGAGCCCGAGAACAAACAGCCAGTCAGAATCCCAGCCCTGCCCACCAATCTGAGCCCGAGAACCAACAGCCAGTCAGAATCCCAGCCCTGCCCACCAATCAGAGCCCGAGAACCAACAGCCAGTCAGAATCCCAGCCCTGCCCACCAATCAGAGCCCGAGAACCAACAGCCAGTCAGAATCCCAGCCCTGCCCACCAATCACAGCCCGAGAACCAACAGCCAGTCAGAATCCCAGCCCTGCCCACCAATCACAGCCCGAGAACCAACAGCCAGTCAGAATCCCAGCCCTGCCCACCAATCACAGCCCGAGAACCAACAGCAAGTCAGAATCACCGCCCTACCCACCAATCAGAGCCCGAGAACCAACAGCCAGTCAGAATCCCCGCCCTACCCACCAATCAGAGCCCGAGAACCAACAGCCAGTCAGAATCCCAGCCCTAACCACCAATCAGAGCCCGAGAACCAACAGCCAGTCAGAATCCCAGCACTACCCACCAATCAGAGCCCGAGAACCAACAGCCAGTCAGAATCCCAGCCCTACCCACCAATCAGAGCCCGAGAACCAACAGCCAAGCAGAATCCCAGCCCTACACGCCCTAACCACCAATCACAGCCCGAGAACCAACAGCCAGTCAGTATCCCAGCCCTACCCACCAATCAGAGCCCGAGAACCAACAGCCAGTCAGAATCCCAGCCCTACCCACCAATCAGAGCCCGAGAACAAACAGCCAGTCAGAATCCCAGCCCTACCCACCAATCAGAGCCCGAGATCCAACAGCCAGTCAGAATCCCAGCCCTAACCACCAATCAGAGCCCGAGAACCAACAGCCAGTCAGAATCCCAGCCCTAACCACCAATCAGAGCCCGAGAACCAACAGCCAGTCAGAATCCCAGCCCTAACCACCAATCAGAGCCCGAGAACCAACAGCCAGTCAGAATCCCAGCCCTACCCACCAATCAGAGCCCGAGAACCAACAGCCAGTCAGAATCCCAGCCCTACCCACCAATCAGAGCCCGAGAACCAACAGCCAGTCAGAATCCCAGCCCTAACCACCAATCAGAGCCCGAGAACCAACAGCCAGTCAGAATCCCAGCCCTAACCACCAATCAGAGCCCGAGAACCAACAGCCAGTCAGAATACCAGCCCTACCCACAAATCAGAGCCCGAGAACCAACAGCCAGTCAGAATCCCAGCCCTACCCACCAATCAGAACCCGAGAACCAACAGCCAATCAGAATCCCAGCCCTACCCGCCGTAACCACCAATCACAGCCCGAGAACCAACAGCCAATCAGAATCCCAGCCCTAACCACCAATCACAGCCCGAGAACCAACAGTCAATCAGAATCCCAGCCCTAACCACCAATCAGAGCCCGAGAACCAACAGCCAATCAGAATCCCAGCCCTACCCACCAATCAGAGCCCGAGAACCAACAGCCAATCAGAATCCCAGCCCTACCCACCAATCAGAGCCCGAGAACCAACAGCCAGTCAGAATCCCAGCCCTACCCACCAATCAGAGCCCGAGAACCAACAGCCAGTCAGAATCCCAGCCCTACCCACCAATCAGAGCCCGAGAACCAACAGCCAGTCAGAATCCCAGCCCTACCCACCAATCACAGCCCGAGAACCAACAGCCAGTCAGAATCCCAGCCCTACCCACCAATCAGAGCCCGAGAACCAACAGCCAGTCAGAATCCCAGCCCTACCCACCAATCACAGCCCGAGAACCAACAGCCAGTCAGAATCCCAGCCCTAACCACCAATCAGAGCCCGAGAACCAACAGCCAGTCAGAATCCCAACCCTACCCACCAATCAGAGCCCGAGAACCAACAGCCAGTCAGAATCCCAGCCCTAACCACCAATCAGAGCCCGAGAACCAACAGCCAGTCAGAATCCCAGCCCTACCCACCAATCAGAGCCCGAGAACCAACAGCCAGTCAGAATCCCCACCCTACCCACCAATCAGAGCCCGAGAACCAACAGCCAGTCAGAATCCCAGCCCTAACCACCAATCAGAGCCCGAGAACCAACAGCCAATCAGAATCCCAGCCCTACCCACCAATCAGAGCCCGAGAACCAACAGCCAGTCAGAATCCCAGCCCTACCCACCAATCAGAGCCCGAGAACAAACAGCCAGTCAGAATCCCAGCCCTACCCACCAATCAGAGCCCGAGAACCAACAGCCAGTAAGAATCCCAGCCCTAACCACCAATCAGAGCCCGAGAACCAACAGCCAGTCAGAATCCCAGCCCTAACCACCAATCAGAGCCCGAGAACCAACAGCCAATCAGAATCCCTGCCCTACCCACCAATCAGAGCCCGAGAACCAACAGCCAATCAGAATCCCAGCCCTACCCGCCCTAACCACCAATCACAGCCCGAGAACCAACAGCCAATCAGAAACCCAGCCCTAACCACCAATCAGAGCCCGAGAACCAACAGCCAATCAGAATCCCAGCCCTACCCACCAATCAGAGCCCGAGAACCAACAGCCAATCAGAATCTCAGCCCTACCCACCAATCAGAGCCCGAGAACCAACAGCCAATCAGAATCCCAGCCCTACCCACCAATAACAGCCCGAGAACCAACAGCCAGTCAGAATCCCAGCCCTACCCACCAATCAGAGCCCGAGAACCAACAGCCAGTCAGAATCCCAGCCCTACCCACCAATCAGAGCCCGACAACCAACAGCCAGTCAGAATCCCAGCCCTACCCACCAATCAGAGCCCGAGAACCAACAGCCAGTCAGAATCCCAGCCCTAACCACCAATCAGAGCCCGAGAACCAACAGCCAGTCAGAATCCCAGCCCTACCCACCAATCAGAGCCCGAGAACCAACAGCCAGTCAGAATCCCAGCCCTACCCACCAATCAGAGCCCGAAAACCAACAACCAATCAGAATCCCAGCCCTACCCACCAATCACAGCCCGAGAACCAACGGCCAATCAGAATCCCAGCCCTATCCGCCCTAACCACCAATCACAGCCCGAGAACCAACAGCCAATCAGAATCCCAGCCCTAACCACCAATCACAGCCCGAGAACCAACAGCCAGTCAGAATCCCAGCCCTAACCACCAATCAGAGCCCGAGAACCAACAGCCAGTCAGAATTCCAGCCCTTCCCACCAATCAGAGCCCGAGAACCAACAGCCAGTCAGAATCCCAGCCCTACCCACCAATCAGAGCCCGAGAACCAACAGCCAGTCAGAATCCCAGCCCTAAACACCAATCAGAGCCCGAGAACCAAAAGCCAGTCAGAATCCCAGCCCTACCCACCAATCAGAGCCCGAGAACCAACAGCCAGTCTGAATCCCAGCCCTAACCACCAATCAGAGCCCGAGAACCAACAGCCAGTCAGAATCCCAGCCCTAACCACCAATCAGAGCCCGAGAACCAACTGCCAGTCAGAATCCCAGCCCTAACCACCAATCAGAGCCCGAGAACCAACAGCCAGTCAGAATCCCAGCCCTACCCACCAATCAGAGCCCGAGAACCAACAGCCAGTCAGAATCCCAGCCCTACCCACCAATCAGAGCCCGAGAACCAACAGCCAGTCAGAATCCCAGCCCTACCCACCAATCAGAGCCCGAGAACCAACAGCCAGTCAGAATCCCAGCCCTACCCACCAATCAGAGCCCGAGAACCAACAGCCAATCAGAATCCCAGCCCTACCCGCACTAACCACCAATCACAGCCCGAGAACCAACAGCCAATCAGAATCCCAGCCCTAACCACCAATCACAGCCCGAGAACCAACAGCCAGTCAGAATCCCAGCCCTAACCACCAATCAGAGCCCGAGAACCAACAGCCAGTCAGAATTCCAGCCCTACCCACCAATCAGAGCCCGAGAACCAACAGCCAGTCAGAATCCCAGCCCTACCCACCAATCAGAGCCCGAGAACCAACAGCCAGTCAGAATCCCAGCCCTAAACACCAATCAGAGCCCGAGAACCAAAAGCCAGTCAGAATCCCAGCCCTACCCACCAATCAGAGCCCGAGAACCAACAGCCAGTCTGAATCCCAGCCCTAACCACCAATCAGAGCCCGAGAACCAACAGCCAGTCAGAATCCCAGCCCTAACCACCAATCAGAGCCCGAGAACCAACAGCCAGTCTGAATCCCAGCCCTAACCACCAATCAGAGCCCGAGAACCAACAGCCAGTCAGAATCCCAGCCCTAACCACCAATCAGAGCCCGAGAACCAACTGCCAGTCAGAATCCCAGCCCTAACCACCAATCACAGCCCGAGAACCAACAGCCAGTCAGAATCCCAGCCCTAACCACCAATCAGAGCCCGAGAACCAACAGCCAGTCAGAATTCCAGCCCTACCCACCAATCAGAGCCCGAGAACCAACAGCCAGTCAGAATCCCAGCCCTACCCACCAATCAGAGCCCGAGAACCAACAGCCAGTCAGAATCCCAGCCCTAAACACCAATCAGAGCCCGAGAACCAAAAGCCAGTCAGAATCCCAGCCCTACCCACCAATCAGAGCCCGAGAACCAACAGCCAGTCTGAATCCCAGCCCTAACCACCAATCAGAGCCCGAGAACCAACAGCCAGTCAGAATCCCAGCCCTACCCACCAATCAGAGCCCGAGAACCAACAGCCAGTCTGAATCCCAGCCCTAACCACCAATCAGAGCCCGAGAACCAACAGCCAGTCAGAATCCCAGCCCTAACCACCAATCAGAGCCCGAGAACCAACTGCCAGTCAGAATCCCAGCCCTGCCCACCAATCACAGCCCGAGAACCAACAGCAAGTCAGAATCACCGCCCTACCCACCAATCAGAGCCCGAGAACCAACAGCCAGTCAGAATCCCCGCCCTACCCACCAATCAGAGCCCGAGAACCAACAGCCAGTCAGAATCCCAGCCCTAACCACCAATCAGAGCCCGAGAACCAACAGCCAGTCAGAATCCCAGCCCTACCCACCAATCAGAGCCCGAGAACCAACAGCCAGTCAGAATCCCAGCCCTACCCACCAATCAGAGCCCGAGAACCAACAGCCAAGCAGAATCCCAGCCCTACCCGCCCTAACCACCAATCACAGCCCGAGAACCAACAGCCAATCAGAATCCCAGCCCTAACCACCAATCACAGCCCGAGAACCAACAGCCAGTCAGAATCCCAGCCCTAACCACCAATCAGAGCCCGAGAACCAACAGCCAGTCAGAATTCCAGCCCTTCCCACCAATCAGAGCCCGAGAACCAACAGCCAGTCAGAATCCCAGCCCTACCCACCAATCAGAGCCCGAGAACCAACAGCCAGTCAGAATCCCAGCCCTAAACACCAATCAGAGCCCGAGAACCAAAAGCCAGTCAGAATCCCAGCCCTACCCACCAATCAGAGCCCGAGAACCAACAGCCAGTCTGAATCCCAGCCCTAACCACCAATCAGAGCCCGAGAACCAACAGCCAGTCAGAATCCCAGCCCTAACCACCAATCAGAGCCCGAGAACCAACTGCCAGTCAGAATCCCAGCCCTAACCACCAATCAGAGCCCGAGAACCAACAGCCAGTCAGAATCCCAGCCCTACCCACCAATCAGAGCCCGAGAACCAACAGCCAGTCAGAATCCCAGCCCTACCCACCAATCAGAGCCCGAGAACCAACAGCCAGTCAGAATCCCAGCCCTACCCACCAATCAGAGCCCGAGAACCAACAGCCAGTCAGAATCCCAGCCCTACCCACCAATCAGAGCCCGAGAACCAACAGCCAATCAGAATCCCAGCCCTACCCGCCCTAACCACCAATCACAGCCCGAGAACCAACAGCCAATCAGAATCCCAGCCCTAACCACCAATCACAGCCCGAGAACCAACAGCCAGTCAGAATCCCAGCCCTACCCACAAATCAGAGCCCGAGAACCAACAGCCAGTCAGAATCCCCGCCCTACCCACCAATCAGAGCCCGAGAACCAACAGCCAGTCAGAATCCCCGCCCTACCCACCAATCAGAGCCCGAGAACCAACAGCCAGTCAGAATCCCAGCCCTAAACACCAATCAGAGCCCGAGAACCAAAAGCCAGTCAGAATCCCAGCCCTACCCACCAATCAGAGCCCGAGAACCAACAGCCAGTCTGAATCCCAGCCCTAACCACCAATCAGAGCCCGAGAACCAACAGCCAGTCAGAATCCCAGCCCTAACCACCAATCAGAGCCCGAGAACCAACAGCCAGTCTGAATCCCAGCCCTAACCACCAATCAGAGCCCGAGAACAAACAGCCAGTCAGAATCCCAGCCCTAACCACCAATCAGAGCCCGAGAACCAACTGCCAGTCAGAATCCCAGCCCTAACCACCAATCACAGCCCGAGAACCAACAGCCAGTCAGAATCCCAGCCCTAACCACCAATCAGAGCCCGAGAACCAACAGCCAGTCAGAATTCCAGCCCTACCCACCAATCAGAGCCCGAGAACCAACAGCCAGTCAGAATCCCAGCCCTACCCACCAATCAGAGCCCGAGAACCAACAGCCAGTCAGAATCCCAGCCCTAAACACCAATCAGAGCCCGAGAACCAAAAGCCAGTCAGAATCCCAGCCCTACCCACCAATCAGAGCCCGAGAACCAACAGCCAGTCTGAATCCCAGCCCTAACCACCAATCAGAGCCCGAGAACCAACAGCCAGTCAGAATCCCAGCCCTACCCACCAATCAGAGCCCGAGAACCAACAGCCAGTCTGAATCCCAGCCCTAACCACCAATCAGAGCCCGAGAACCAACAGCCAGTCAGAATCCCAGCCCTAACCACCAATCAGAGCCCGAGAACCAACTGCCAGTCAGAATCCCAGCCCTGCCCACCAATCACAGCCCGAGAACCAACAGCAAGTCAGAATCACCGCCCTACCCACCAATCAGAGCCCGAGAACCAACAGCCAGTCAGAATCCCCGCCCTACCCACCAATCAGAGCCCGAGAACCAACAGCCAGTCAGAATCCCAGCCCTAACCACCAATCAGAGCCCGAGAACCAACAGCCAGTCAGAATCCCAGCCCTACCCACCAATCAGAGCCCGAGAACCAACAGCCAGTCAGAATCCCAGCCCTACCCACCAATCAGAGCCCGAGAACCAACAGCCAAGCAGAATCCCAGCCCTACCCGCCCTAACCACCAATCACAGCCCGAGAACCAACAGCCAGTCAGAATCCCAGCCCTACCCACCAATCAGAGCCCGAGAACCAACAGCCAGTCAGAATCCCAGCCCTACCCACCAATCAGAGCCCGAGAACAAACAGCCAGTCAGAATCCCAGCCCTACCCACCAATCAGAGCCCGAGATCCAACAGCCAGTCAGAATCCCAGCCCTACCCACCAATCAGAGCCCGAGAACCAACAGCCAGTCAGAATCCCAGCCCTAACCACCAATCAGAGCCCGAGAACCAACAGCCAGTCAGAATCCCAGCCCTAACCACCAATCAGAGCCCGAGAACCAACAGCCAGTCAGAATCCCAGCCCTACCCACCAATCAGAGCCCGAGAACCAACAGCCAGTCAGAATCCCAGCCCTACCCACCAATCAGAGCCCGAGAACCAACAGCCAGTCAGAATCCCAGCCCTAACCACCAATCAGAGCCCGAGAACCAACAGCCAGTCAGAATCCCAGCCCTAACCACCAATCAGAGCCCGAGAACCAACAGCCAGTCAGAATCCCAGCCCTACCCACAAATCAGAGCCCGAGAACCAACAGCCAGTCAGAATCCCAGCCCTACCCACCAATCAGAACCCGAGAACCAACAGCCAATCAGAATCCCAGCCCTACCCGCCGTAACCACCAATCACAGCCCGAGAACCAACAGCCAATCAGAATCCCAGCCCTAACCACCAATCACAGCCCGAGAACCAACAGTCAATCAGAATCCCTGCCCTACCCACCAATCACAGCCCGAGAACCAACGGACAATCAGAATCCCAGCCCTATCCGCCCTAACCACCAATCACAGCCCGAGAACCAACAGCCAATCAGAATCCCAGCCCTAACCACCAATCACAGCCCGAGAACCAACAGCCAGTCAGAATCCCAGCCCTAACCACCAATCAGAGCCCGAGAACCAACAGCCAGTCAGAATTCCAGCCCTACCCACCAATCAGAGCCCGAGAACCAACAGCCAGTCAGAATCCCAGCCCTACCCACCAATCAGAGCCCGAGAACCAACAGCCAGTCAGAATCCCAGCCCTAACCACCAATCAGAGCCCGAGAACCAAAAGCCAGTCAGAATCCCAGCCCTACCCACCAATCAGAGCCCGAGAACCAACAGCCAGTCAGAATCCCAGCCCTAACCACCAATCAGAGCCCGAGAACCAACAGCCAATCAGAATCCCAGCCCTACCCGCCCTAACCACCAATCACAGCCCGAGAACCAACAGCCAGTCAGAATACCAGCCCTACCCACCAATCACAGCCCGAGAACCAACAGCCAATCAGAATCCCAGCCCTAACCACCAATCACAGCCCGAGAACCAACAGCCAGTCAGAATCCCAGCCCTAACCACCAATCAGAGCCCGAGAACCAACAGCCAGTCAGAATTGCAGCCCTACCCACCAATCAGAGCCCGAGAACCAACAGCCAGTGAGAATCCCAGCCCTACCCACCAATCAGAGCCCGAGAACCAACAGCCAGTCAGAATCCCAGCCCTAACCACCAATCAGAGCCCGAGAACCAAAAGCCAGTCAGAATCCCAGCCCTACCCACCAATCAGAGCCCAAGAACCAACAGCCAGTCAGAATCCCAGCCCTAACCACCAATCAGAGCCCGAGAACCAACAGCCAATCAGAATCCCAGCCCTACCCGCCCTAACCACCAATCACAGCCCGAGAACCAACAGCCAATCAGAATCCCAGCCCTAACCACCAATCAGAGCCCGAGAACCAACAGCCAGTCAGAATCCCAGCCCTACCCACCAATCAGATCCCGAGAACCAACAGCCAGTCAGAATCCCAGCCCTACCCACCAATCAGAGCCCGAGAACCAACAGCCAGTCAGAATCCCAGCCCTACCCACAAATCAGAGCCCGAGAACCAACAGCCAGTCAGAATCCCCGCCCTACCCACCAATCAGAGCCCGAGAACCAACAGCCAGTCAGAATCCCCACCCTACCCACCAATCAGAGCCTGAGAACCAACAGCCAGTCAGAATCCCAGCCCTAACCACCAATCAGAGCCCGAGAACCAACAGCCAATCAGAATCCCAGCCATACCCACCAATCAGAGCCCGAGAACCAACAGCCAGTCAGAATCCCAGCCCTACCCACCAATCAAAGCCCGAGAACCAACAGCCAGTCAGAATCCCAGCCCTACCCACCAATCAGAGCCCGAGAACAAACAGCCAGTCAGAATCCCAGCCCTACCCACCAATTAGAGCCCGAGAACCAACAGCCAGTAAGAATCCCAGCCCTAACCACCAATCAGAGCCCGAGAACCAACAGCCAGTCAGAATCCCAGCCCTAACCACCAATCAGAGCCCGAGAACCAACAGCCAATCAGAATCCCTGCCCTACCCACCAATCAGAGCCCGAGAACCAACAGCCAGTCAGAATCCCAGCCCTACCCACCAATCAAAGCCCGAGAACCAACAGCCAGTCAGAATCCCAGCCCTACCCACCAATCAGAGCCCGAGAACAAACAGCCAGTCAGAATCCCAGCCCTACCCACCAATCAGAGCCCGAGAACCAACAGCCAGTAAGAATCCCAGCCCTAACCACCAATCAGAGCCCGAGAACCAACAGCCAGTCAGAATCCCAGCCCTAACCACCAATCAGAGCCCGAGAACCAACAGCCAATCAGAATCCCTGCCCTACCCACCAATCAGAGCCCGAGAACCAACAGCCAATCAGAAACCCAGCCCTAACCACCAATCAGAGCCCGAGAACCAACAGCCAATCAGAATCCCAGCCCTACCCACCAATCAGAGCCCGAGAACCAACAGCCAATCAGAATCTCAGCCCTACCCACCAATCAGAGCCCGAGAACCAACAGCCAATCAGAATCCCAGCCCTACCCACCAATCACAGCCCGAGAACCAACAGCCAGTCAGAATCCCATCCCTACCCACCAATCAGAGCCCGAGAACCAACAGCCAGTCAGAATCCCAGCCCTACCCACCAATCAGAGCCCGAGAACCAACAGCCAGTCAGAATCCCAGCCCTACCCACCAATCAGAGCCCGAGAACCAACAGCCAGTCAGAATCCCAGCCCTAACCACCAATCAGAGCCCGAGAACCAACAGCCAGACAGAATCCCAGCCCTACCCACCAATCAGAGCCCGAGAACCAACAGCCAGTCAGAATCCCAGCCCTACCCACCAATCAGAGCCCGAGAACCAACAACCAATCAGAATCCCAGCCCTACCCACCAATCACAGCCCGAGAACCAACGGCCAATCAGAATCCCAGCCCTATCCGCCCTAACCACCAATCACAGCCCGAGAACCAACAGCCAATCAGAATCCCAGCCCTAACCACCAATCACAGCCCGAGAACCAACAGCCAGTCAGAATCCCAGCCCTAACCACCAATCAGAGCCCGAGAACCAACAGCCAGTCAGAATTCCAGCCCTACCCACCAATCAGAGCCCGAGAACCAACAGCCAGTCAGAATCCCAGCCCTACCCACCAATCAGAGCCCGAGAACCAACAGCCAGTCAGAATCCCAGCCCTACCCACCAATCAGAGCCCAAGAACCAAAAGCCAGTCAGAATCCCAGCCCTAACCACCAATCAGAGCCCGAGAACCAACAGCCAGTCAGAATCCCAGCCCTACCCACCAATCAGAGCCCGAGAACCAACAGCCAGTCAGAATCCCAGCCCTAACCACCAATCAGAGCCCGAGAACCAACAGCCAGTCAGAATCCCAGCCCTACCCACCAATCAGAGCCCGAGAACCAACAGCCAGTCAGAATCCCAGCCCTACCCACCAATCAGAGCCCGAGAACCAACAGCCAGTCAGAATCCCAGCCCTACCCACCAATCAGAGCCCGAGAACCAACAGCCAGTCAAAATCCCAGCCCTAACCACCAATCAGAGCCCGAGAACCAACAGCCAGTCAGAATTCCAGCCCTACCCACCAATCAGGGCCGAGAACCAACAGCCAGTCAGAATCCCCGCCCTACCCACCAATCAGAGCCCGAGAACCAACAGCCAGTCAGAATCCCCACCCTACCCACCAATCAGAGCCTGAGAACCAACAGCCAGTCAGAATCCCAGCCCTAACCACCAATCAGAGCCCGAGAACCAACAGCCAATCAGAATCCCAGCCATACCCACCAATCAGAGCCCGAGAACCAACAGCCAGTCAGAATCCCAGCCCTACCCACCAATCAAAGCCCGAGAACCAACAGCCAGTCAGAATCCCAGCCCTACCCACCAATCAGAGCCCGAGAACAAACAGCCAGTCAGAATCCCAGCCCTACCCACCAATCAGAGCCCGAGAACCAACAGCCAGTAAGAATCCCAGCCCTAACCACCAATCAGAGCCCGAGAACCAACAGCCAGTCAGAATCCCAGCCCTAACCACCAATCAGAGCCCGAGAACCAACAGCCAATCAGAATCCCTGCCCTACCCACCAATCAGAGCCCGAGAACCAACAGCCAGTCAGAATCCCAGCCCTACCCACCAATCAAAGCCCGAGAACCAACAGCCAGTCAGAATCCCAGCCCTACCCACCAATCAGAGCCCGAGAACAAACAGCCAGTCAGAATCCCAGCCCTACCCACCAATCAGAGCCCGAGAACCAACAGCCAGTAAGAATCCCAGCCTTAACCACCAATCAGAGCCCGAGAACCAACAGCCAGTCAGAATCCCAGCCCTAACCACCAATCAGAGCCCGAGAACCAACAGCCAATCAGAATCCCTGCCCTACCCACCAATCAGAGCCCGAGAACCAACAGCCAATCAGAAACCCAGCCCTAACCACCAATCAGAGCCCGAGAACCAACAGCCAATCAGAATCCCAGCCCTACCCACCAATCAGAGCCCGAGAACCAACAGCCAATCAGAATCTCAGCCCTACCCACCAATCAGAGCCCGAGAACCAACAGCCAATCAGAATCCCAGCCCTACCCACCAATCACAGCCCGAGAACCAACAGCCAGTCAGAATCCCATCCCTACCCACCAATCAGAGCCCGAGAACCAACAGCCAGTCAGAATCCCAGCCCTACCCACCAATCAGAGCCCGAGAACCAACAGCCAGTCAGAATCCCAGCCCTACCCACCAATCAGAGCCCGAGAACCAACAGCCAGTCAGAATCCCAGCCCTAACCACCAATCAGAGCCCGAGAACCAACAGCCAGTCAGAATCCCAGCCCTACCCACCAATCAGAGCCCGAGAACCAACAGCCAGTCAGAATCCCAGCCCTACCCACCAATCAGAGCCCGAGAACCAACAACCAATCAGAATCCCAGCCCTACCCACCAATCACAGCCCGAGAACCAACGGCCAATCAGAATCCCAGCCCTATCCGCCCTAACCACCAATCACAGCCCGAGAACCAACAGCCAATCAGAATCCCAGCCCTAACCACCAATCACAGCCCGAGAACCAACAGCCAGTCAGAATCCCAGCCCTAACCACCAATCAGAGCCCGAGAACCAACAGCCAGTCAGAATTCCAGCCCTACCCACCAATCAGAGCCCGAGAACCAACAGCCAGTCAGAATCCCAGCCCTACCCACCAATCAGAGCCCGAGAACCAACAGCCAGTCAGAATCCCAGCCCTACCCACCAATCAGAGCCCGAGAACCAAAAGCCAGTCAGAATCCCAGCCCTAACCACCAATCAGAGCCCGAGAACCAACAGCCAGTCAGAATCCCAGCCCTACCCACCAATCAGAGCCCGAGAACCAACAGCCAGTCAGAATCCCAGCCCTAACCACCAATCAGAGCCCGAGAACCAACAGCCAGTCAGAATCCCAGCCCTACCCACCAATCAGAGCCCGAGAACCAACAGCCAGTCAGAATCCCAGCCCTACCCACCAATCAGAGCCCGAGAACCAACAGCCAGTCAGAATCCCAGCCCTACCCACCAATCAGAGCCGAGAACCAACAGCCAGTCAGAATCCCAGCCCTAACCGCCAATCAGAGCCCGAGAACCAACAGCCAATCAGAATCCCAGCCCTACCCGCCCTAACCACCAATCACAGCCCGAGAACCAACAGCCAATCAGAATCCCAGCCCTAACCACCAATCAGAGCCCGAGAACCAACAGCCAGTCAGAATCCCAGCCCTACCCACCAATCAGAGCCGAGAACCAACAGCCAGTCAGAATCCCAGCCCTACCCACCAATCAGAGCCCGAGAACCAACAGCCAGTCAGAATCCCCGCCCTACCCACAAATCAGAGCCCGAGAACCAACAGCCAGTCAGAATCTCCGCCCTACCCACCAATCAGAGCCCGAGAACCAACAGCCAGTCAGAATCCCAGCCCTAACCACCAATCAGAGCCCGAGAACCAACAGCCAGTCAGAATCCCAGCCCTAACCACCAATCAGAGCCCGAGAACCAACAGCCAGTCAGAATCCCAGCCCTGCCCACCAATCAGAGCCCGAGAACCAACAGCCAGTCAGAATCCCAGCCCTGCCCACCAATCAGAGCCCGAGAACCAACAGCCAGTCAGAATCCCAGCCCTGCCCACCAATCAGAGCCCGAGAACCAACAGCCAGTCAGAATCCCAGCCCTTCCCACCAATCAGAGCCCGAGAACCAACAGCCAGTCAGAATCCCAGCCCTACCCACCAATCAGAGCCCGAGAACCAACAGCCAGTCAGAATCCCAGCCCTACCCACCAATCAGAGCCCGAGAACCAACAGCCAATCAGAATCCCAGCCCTACCCGCCCTAACCACCAATCACAGCCCGAGAACCAACAGCCAATCAGAATCCCAGCCCTAACCACCAATCAGAGCCCGAGAACCAACAGCCAGTCAGAATCCCAGCCCTGCCCACCAATCAGAGCCCGAGAACCAACAGCCAGTCAGATTCCCAGCCCTGCCCACCAATCAGAGCCCGAGAACCAACAGCCAGTCAGAATCCCAGCCCTGCCCACCAATCACAGCCCGAGAACCAACAGCCAGTCAGAATCCCAGCCCTGCCCACCAATCACAGCCCGAGAACCAACAGCCAGTCAGAATCCCAGCCCTGCCCACCAATCACAGCCCGAGAACCAACAGCCAGTCAGAATCCCAGCCCTGCCCACCAATCACAGCCCGAGAACCAACAGCAAGTCAGAATCACCGCCCTACCCACCAATCAGAGCCCGAGAACCAACAGCCAGTCAGAATCCCCGCCCTACCCACCAATCAGAGCCCGAGAACCAACAGCCAGTCAGAATCCCAGCCCTAACCACCAATCAGAGCCCGAGAACCAACAGCCAGTCAGAATCCCAGCACTACCCACCAATCAGAGCCCGAGAACCAACAGCCAGTCAGAATCCCAGCCCTACCCACCAATCAGAGCCCGAGAACCAACAGCCAAGCAGAATCCCAGCCCTACCCGCCCTAACCACCAATCACAGCCCGAGAACCAACAGCCAGTCAGAATCCCAGCCCTACCCACCAATCAGAGCCCGAGAACCAACAGCCAGTCAGAATCCCAGCCCTACCCACCAATCAGAGCCCGAGAACCAACAGCCAGTCAGAATCCCAGCCCTACCCACCAATCAGAGCCCGAGATCCAACAGCCAGTCAGAATCCCAGCCCTAACCACCAATCAGAGCCCGAGAACCAACAGCCAGTCAGAATCCCAGCCCTAACCACCAATCAGAGCCCGAGAACCAACAGCCAGTCAGAATCCCAGCCCTACCCACCAATCAGAGCCCGAGAACCAACAGCCAGTCAGAATCCCAGCCCTAACCACCAATCAGAGCCCGAGAACCAACAGCCAGTCAGAATACCAGCCCTACCCACAAATCAGAGCCCGAGAACCAACAGCCAGTCAGAATCCCAGCCCTACCCACCAATCAGAACCCGAGAACCAACAGCCAATCAGAATCCCAGCCCTACCCGCCGTAACCACCAATCACAGCCCGAGAACCAACAGCCAATCAGAATCCCAGCCCTAACCACCATTCACAGCCCGAGAACCAACAGTCAATCAGAATCCCAGCCCTAACCACCAATCAGAGCCCGAGAACCAACAGCCAATCAGAATCCCAGCCCTACCCACCAATCAGAGCCCGAGAACCAACAGCCAATCAGAATCCCAGCCCTACCCACCAATCAGAGCCCGAGAACCAACAGCCAGTCAGAATCCCAGCCCTACCCACCAATCACAGCCCGAGAACCAACAGCCAGTCAGAATCCCAGCCCTACCCACCAATCAGAGCCCGAGAACCAACAGCCAGTCAGAATCCCGCCCTACCCACAAATCAGAGCCCGAGAACCAACAGCCAGTCAGAATCCCCGCCCTACCCACCAATCAGAGCCCGAGAACCAACAGCCAGTCAGAATCCCCACCCTACCCACCAATCAGAGCCCGAGAACCAACAGCCAGTCAGAATCCCAGCCCTAACCACCAATCAGAGCCCGAGAACCAACAGCCAGTCAGAATCCCAGCCCTGCCCACCAATCAGAGCCCGAGAACCAACAGCCAGTCAGAATCCCAGCCCTGCCCACCAATCAGAGCCGAGAACCAACAGCCAGTCAGAATCCCAGCCCTGCCACCAATCAGAGCCCGAGAACCAACAGCCGGTCAGAATCCCAGCCCTTCCCACCAATCAGAGCCCGAGAACCAACAGCCAGTCAGAATCCCAGCCCTACCCACCAATCAGAGCCCGAGAACCAACAGCCAGTCAGAATCCCAGCCCTACCCACCAATCAGAGCCCGAGAACCAACAGCAAGTCAGAATCCCAGCCCTACCCACCAATCAGAGCCCGAGAACCAACAGCCAATCAGAATCCCAGCCCTACCCGCCCTAACCACCAATCACAGTCCGAGAACCAACAGCCAATCAGAATCCCAGCCCTAACCACCAATCAGAGCCCGAGAACCAACAGCCAGTCAGAATCCCAGCCCTGCCCACCAATCTGAGCCCGAGAACCAACAGCCAGTCAGAATCCCAGCCCTACCCACCAATCAGAGCCCGAGAACCAACAGCCAGTCAGAATCCCAGCCCTAACCACCAATCAGAGCCCGAGAACCAACAGCCAGTCAGAATCCCAGCCCTAACCACCAATCAGAGCCCGAGAACCAACAGCCAGTCAGAATACCAGCCCTACCCACAAATCAGAGCCCGAGAACCAACAGCCAGTCAGAATCCCAGCCCTACCCACCAATCAGAACCCGAGAACCAACAGCCAATCAGAATCCCAGCCCTACCCGCCGTAACCACCAATCACAGCCCGAGAACCAACAGCCAATCAGAATCCCAGCCCTAACCACCAATCACAGCCCGAGAACCAACAGTCAATCAGAATCCCTGCCCTACCCACCAATCACAGCCCGAGAACCAACGGCCAATCAGAATCCCAGCCCTATCCGCCCTAACCACCAATCACAGCCCGAGAACCAACAGCCAATCAGAATCCCAGCCCTAACCACCAATCACAGCCCGAGAACCAACAGCCAGTCAGAATCCCAGCCCTAACCACCAATCAGAGCCCGAGAACCAACAGCCAGTCAGAATTCCAGCCCTACCCACCAATCAGAGCCCGAGAACCAACAGCCAGTCAGAATCCCAGCCCTACCCACCAATCAGAGCCCGAGAACCAACAGCCAGTCAGAATCCCAGCCCTAACCACCAATCAGAGCCCGAGAACCAAAAGCCAGTCAGAATCCCAGCCCTACCCACCAATCAGAGCCCGAGAACCAACAGCCAGTCAGAATCCCAGCCCTAACCACCAATCAGAGCCCGAGAACCAACAGCCAATCAGAATCCCAGCCCTACCCGCCCTAACCACCAATCACAGCCCGAGAACCAACAGCCAGTCAGAATACCAGCCCTACCCACCAATCACAGCCCGAGAACCAACAGCCAATCAGAATCCCAGCCCTAACCACCAATCACAGCCCGAGAACCAACAGCCAGTCAGAATCCCAGCCCTAACCACCAATCAGAGCCCGAGAACCAACAGCCAGTCAGAATTCCAGCCCTACCCACCAATCAGAGCCCGAGAACCAACAGCCAGTGAGAATCCCAGCCCTACCCACCAATCAGAGCCCGAGAACCAACAGCCAGTCAGAATCCCAGCCCTAACCACCAATCAGAGCCCGAGAACCAAAGCCAGTCAGAATCCCAGCCCTAACCCACCAATCAGAGCCCAAGAACCAACAGCCAGTCAGAATCCCAGCCCAACCACCAATCAGAGCCCGAGAACCAACAGCCAATCAGAATCCCAGCCCTACCCGCCCTAACCACCAATCACAGCCCGAGAACCAACAGCCAATCAGAATCCCAGCCCTAACCACCAATCAGAGCCCGAGAACCAACAGCCAGTCAGAATCCCAGCCCTACCCACCAATCAGATCCCGAGAACCAACAGCCAGTCAGAATCCCAGCCCTACCCACCAATCAGAGCCCGAGAACCAACAGCCAGTCAGAATCCCAGCCCTACCCACAAATCAGAGCCCGAGAACCAACAGCCAGTCAGAATCCCCGCCCTACCCACCAATCAGAGCCCGAGAACCAACAGCCAGTCAGAATCCCCACCCTACCCACCAATCAGAGCCTGAGAACCAACAGCCAGTCAGAATCCCAGCCCTAACCACCAATCAGAGCCCGAGAACCAACAGCCAATCAGAATCCCAGCCATACCCACCAATCAGAGCCCGAGAACCAACAGCCAGTCAGAATCCCAGCCCTACCCACCAATCAAAGCCCGAGAACCAACAGCCAGTCAGAATCCCAGCCCTACCCACCAATCAGAGCCCGAGAACAAACAGCCAGTCAGAATCCCAGCCCTACCCACCAATCAGAGCCCGAGAACCAACAGCCAGTAAGAATCCCAGCCCTAACCACCAATCAGAGCCCGAGAACCAACAGCCAGTCAGAATCCCAGCCCTAACCACCAATCAGAGCCCGAGAACCAACAGCCAATCAGAATCCCTGCCCTACCCACCAATCAGAGCCCGAGAACCAACAGCCAGTCAGAATCCCAGCCCTACCCACCAATCAAAGCCCGAGAACCAACAGCCAGTCAGAATCCAGCCCTACCCACCAATCAGAGCCCGAGAACAAACAGCCAGTCAGAATCCCAGCCCTACCCACCAATCAGAGCCCGAGAACCAACAGCCAGTAAGAATCCCAGCCCTAACCACCAATCAGAGCCCGAGAACCAACAGCCAGTCAGAATCCCAGCCCTAACCACCAATCAGAGCCCGAGAACCAACAGCCAATCAGAATCCCTGCCCTACCCACCAATCAGAGCCCGAGAACCAACAGCCAATCAGAAACCCAGCCCTAACCACCAATCAGAGCCCGAGAACCAACAGCCAATCAGAATCCCAGCCCTACCCACCAATCAGAGCCCGAGAACCAACAGCCAATCAGAATCTCAGCCCTACCCACCAATCAGAGCCCGAGAACCAACAGCCAATCAGAATCCCAGCCCTACCCACCAATCACAGCCCGAGAACCAACAGCCAGTCAGAATCCCATCCCTACCCACCAATCAGAGCCCGAGAACCAACAGCCAGTCAGAATCCCAGCCCTACCCACCAATCAGAGCCCGAGAACCAACAGCCAGTCAGAATCCCAGCCCTACCCACCAATCAGAGCCCGAGAACCAACAGCCAGTCAGAATCCCAGCCCTAACCAACAATCAGAGCCCGAGAACCAACAGCCAGACAGAATCCCAGCCCTACCCACCAATCAGA
The DNA here is from genome assembly GCF_031143425.1 of Pleurodeles waltl. Taxonomy (NCBI): domain Eukaryota; kingdom Metazoa; phylum Chordata; class Amphibia; order Caudata; family Salamandridae; genus Pleurodeles; species Pleurodeles waltl. The sequence goes on from NW_027149929.1 coordinate 236,907, forward strand.
GCCCGAGAACCAACAGCCAGTCAGAATCCCAGCCCTACCCACCAATCAGAGCCCGAGAACCAACAACCAATCAGAATCCCAGCCCTACCCACCAATCACAGCCCGGAGAACCAACGGCCAATCAGAATCCCAGCCCTATCCGCCCTAACCACCAATCACAGCCCGAGAACCAACAGCCAATCAGAATCCCAGCCCTAACCACCAATCACAGCCCGAGAACCAACAGCCAGTCAGAATCCCAGCCCTAACCACCAATCAGAGCCCGAGAACCAACAGCCAGTCAGAATTCCAGCCCTACCCACCAATCAGAGCCCGAGAACCAACAGCCAGTCAGAATCCCAGCCCTACCCACCAATCAGAGCCCGAGAACCAACAGCCAGTCAGAATCCCAGCCCTACCCACCAATCAGAGCCCAAGAACCAAAAGCCAGTCAGAATCCCAGCCCTAACCACCAATCAGAGCCCGAGAACCAACAGCCAGTCAGAATCCCAGCCCTACCCACCAATCAGAGCCCGAGAACCAACAGCCAGTCAGAATCCCAGCCCTAACCACCAATCAGAGCCCGAGAACCAACAGCCAGTCAGAATCCCAGCCCTACCCACCAATCAGAGCCGAGAACCAACAGCCAGTCAGAATCCCAGCCCTACCCACCAATCAGAGCCCGAGAACCAACAGCCAGTCAGAATCCCAGCCCTACCCACCAATCAGAGCCCGAGAACCAACAGCCAGTCAAAATCCCAGCCCTAACCACCAATCAGAGCCCGAGAACCAACAGCCAGTCAGAATTCCAGCCCTACCCACCAATCAGGGCCGAGAACCAACAGCCAGTCAGAATCCCCGCCCTACCCACCAATCAGAGCCCGAGAACCAACAGCCAGTCAGAATCCCCACCCTACCCACCAATCAGAGCCTGAGAACCAACAGCCAGTCAGAATCCCAGCCCTAACCACCAATCAGAGCCCGAGAACCAACAGCCAATCAGAATCCCAGCCATACCCACCAATCAGAGCCCGAGAACCAACAGCCAGTCAGAATCCCAGCCCTACCCACCAATCAAAGCCCGAGAACCAACAGCCAGTCAGAATCCCAGCCCTACCCACCAATCAGAGCCCGAGAACAAACAGCCAGTCAGAATCCCAGCCCTACCCACCAATCAGAGCCCGAGAACCAACAGCCAGTAAGAATCCCAGCCCTAACCACCAATCAGAGCCCGAGAACCAACAGCCAGTCAGAATCCCAGCCCTAACCACCAATCAGAGCCCGAGAACCAACAGCCAATCAGAATCCCTGCCCTACCCACCAATCAGAGCCCGAGAACCAACAGCCAGTCAGAATCCCAGCCCTACCCACCAATCAAAGCCCGAGAACCAACAGCCAGTCAGAATCCCAGCCCTACCCACCAATCAGAGCCCGAGAACAAACAGCCAGTCAGAATCCCAGCCCTACCCACCAATCAGAGCCCGAGAACCAACAGCCAGTAAGAATCCCAGCCTTAACCACCAATCAGAGCCCGAGAACCAACAGCCAGTCAGAATCCCAGCCCTAACCACCAATCAGAGCCCGAGAACCAACAGCCAATCAGAATCCCTGCCCTACCCACCAATCAGAGCCCGAGAACCAACAGCCAATCAGAAACCCAGCCCTAACCACCAATCAGAGCCCGGAGAACCAACAGCCAATCAGAATCCCAGCCCTACCCACCAATCAGAGCCCGAGAACCAACAGCCAATCAGAATCTCAGCCCTACCCACCAATCAGAGCCCGAGAACCAACAGCCAATCAGAATCCCAGCCCTACCCACCAATCACAGCCCGAGAACCAACAGCCAGTCAGAATCCCATCCCTACCCACCAATCAGAGCCCGAGAACCAACAGCCAGTCAGAATCCCAGCCCTACCCACCAATCAGAGCCCGAGAACCAACAGCCAGTCAGAATCCCAGCCCTACCCACCAATCAGAGCCCGAGAACCAACAGCCAGTCAGAATCCCAGCCCTAACCACCAATCAGAGCCCGAGAACCAACAGCCAGTCAGAATCCCAGCCCTACCCACCAATCAGAGCCCGAGAACCAACAGCCAGTCAGAATCCCAGCCCTACCCACCAATCAGAGCCCGAGAACCAACAACCAATCAGAATCCCAGCCCTACCCACCAATCACAGCCCGAGAACCAACGGCCAATCAGAATCCCAGCCCTATCCGCCCTAACCACCAATCACAGCCGAGAACCAACAGCCAATCAGAATCCCAGCCCTAACCACCAATCACAGCCCGAGAACCAACAGCCAGTCAGAATCCCAGCCCTAACCACCAATCAGAGCCCGAGAACCAACAGCCAGTCAGAATTCCAGCCCTACCCACCAATCAGAGCCCGAGAACCAACAGCCAGTCAGAATCCCAGCCCTACCCACCAATCAGAGCCCGAGAACCAACAGCCAGTCAGAATCCCAGCCCTACCCACCAATCAGAGCCCGAGAACCAAAAGCCAGTCAGAATCCCAGCCCTAACCACCAATCAGAGCCCGAGAACCAACAGCCAGTCAGAATCCCAGCCCTACCCACCAATCAGAGCCCGAGAACCAACAGCCAGTCAGAATCCCAGCCCTAACCACCAATCAGAGCCCGAGAACCAACAGCCAGTCAGAATCCCAGCCCTACCCACCAATCAGAGCCCGAGAACCAACAGCCAGTCAGAATCCCAGCCCTACCCACCAATCAGAGCCCGAGAACCAACAGCCAGTCAGAATCCCAGCCCTACCCACCAATCAGAGCCCGAGAACCAACAGCCAGTCAGAATCCCAGCCCTAACCGCCAATCAGAGCCCGAGAACCAACAGCCAATCAGAATCCCAGCCCTACCCGCCCTAACCACCAATCACAGCCCGAGAACCAACAGCCAATCAGAATCCCAGCCCTAACCACCAATCAGAGCCCGAGAACCAACAGCCAGTCAGAATCCCAGCCCTACCCACCAATCAGAGCCCGAGAACCAACAGCCAGTCAGAATCCCAGCCCTACCCACCAATCAGAGCCCGAGAACCAACAGCCAGTCAGAATCCCCGCCCTACCCACAAATCAGAGCCCGAGAACCAACAGCCAGTCAGAATCTCCGCCCTACCCACCAATCAGAGCCCGAGAACCAACAGCCAGTCAGAATCCCAGCCCTAACCACCAATCAGAGCCCGAGAACCAACAGCCAGTCAGAATCCCAGCCCTAACCACCAATCAGAGCCCGAGAACCAACAGCCAGTCAGAATCCCAGCCCTGCCCACCAATCAGAGCCCGAGAACCAACAGCCAGTCAGAATCCCAGCCCTGCCCACCAATCAGAGCCCGAGAACCAACAGCCAGTCAGAATCCCAGCCCTGCCCACCAATCAGAGCCCGAGAACCAACAGCCAGTCAGAATCCCAGCCCTTCCCACCAATCAGAGCCCGAGAACCAACAGCCAGTCAGAATCCCAGCCCTACCCACCAATCAGAGCCCGAGAACCAACAGCCAGTCAGAATCCCAGCCCTACCCACCAATCAGAGCCCGAGAACCAACAGCCAATCAGAATCCCAGCCCTACCCGCCCTAACCACCAATCACAGCCCGAGAACCAACAGCCAATCAGAATCCCAGCCCTAACCACCAATCAGAGCCCGAGAACCAACAGCCAGTCAGAATCCCAGCCCTGCCCACCAATCAGAGCCCGAGAACCAACAGCCAGTCAGATTCCCAGCCCTGCCCACCAATCAGAGCCGAGAACCAACAGCCAGTCAGAATCCCAGCCCTGCCCACCAATCACAGCCCGAGAACCAACAGCCAGTCAGAATCCCAGCCCTGCCCACCAATCACAGCCCGAGAACCAACAGCCAGTCAGAATCCCAGCCCTGCCCACCAATCACAGCCCGAGAACCAACAGCAAGTCAGAATCACCGCCCTACCCACCAATCAGAGCCCGAGAACCAACAGCCAGTCAGAATCCCCGCCCTACCCACCAATCAGAGCCCGAGAACCAACAGCCAGTCAGAATCCCAGCCCTAACCACCAATCAGAGCCCGAGAACCAACAGCCAGTCAGAATCCCAGCACTACCCACCAATCAGAGCCCGAGAACCAACAGCCAGTCAGAATCCCAGCCCTACCCACCAATCAGAGCCCGAGAACCAACAGCCAAGCAGAATCCCAGCCCTACCCGCCCTAACCACCAATCACAGCCCGAGAACCAACAGCCAGTCAGAATCCCAGCCCTACCCACCAATCAGAGCCCGAGAACCAACAGCCAGTCAGAATCCCAGCCCTACCCACCAATCAGAGCCCGAGAACCAACAGCCAGTCAGAATCCCAGCCCTACCCACCAATCAGAGCCCGAGATCCAACAGCCAGTCAGAATCCCAGCCCTAACCACCAATCAGAGCCCGAGAACCAACAGCCAGTCAGAATCCCAGCCCTAACCACCAATCAGAGCCCGAGAACCAACAGCCAGTCAGAATCCCAGCCCTACCCACCAATCAGAGCCCGAGAACCAACAGCCAGTCAGAATCCCAGCCCTAACCACCAATCAGAGCCCGAGAACCAACAGCCAGTCAGAATACCAGCCCTACCCACAAATCAGAGCCCGAGAACCAACAGCCAGTCAGAATCCCAGCCCTACCCACCAATCAGAACCCGAGAACCAACAGCCAATCAGAATCCCAGCCCTACCCGCCGTAACCACCAATCACAGCCCGAGAACCAACAGCCAATCAGAATCCCAGCCCTAACCACCATTCACAGCCCGAGAACCAACAGTCAATCAGAATCCCAGCCCTAACCACCAATCAGAGCCCGAGAACCAACAGCCAATCAGAATCCCAGCCCTACCCACCAATCAGAGCCCGAGAACCAACAGCCAATCAGAATCCCAGCCCTACCCACCAATCAGAGCCCGAGAACCAACAGCCAGTCAGAATCCCAGCCCTACCCACCAATCACAGCCCGAGAACCAACAGCCAGTCAGAATCCCAGCCCTACCCACCAATCAGAGCCCGAGAACCAACAGCCAGTCAGAATCCCCGCCCTACCCACAAATCAGAGCCCGAGAACCAACAGCCAGTCAGAATCCCCGCCCTACCCACCAATCAGAGCCCGAGAACCAACAGCCAGTCAGAATCCCCACCCTACCCACCAATCAGAGCCCGAGAACCAACAGCCAGTCAGAATCCCAGCCCTAACCACCAATCAGAGCCCGAGAACCAACAGCCAGTCAGAATCCCAGCCCTGCCCACCAATCAGAGCCCGAGAACCAACAGCCAGTCAGAATCCCAGCCCTGCCCACCAATCAGAGCCCGAGAACCAACAGCCAGTCAGAATCCCAGCCCTGCCCACCAATCAGAGCCCGAGAACCAACAGCCGGTCAGAATCCCAGCCCTTCCCACCGATCAGAGCCCGAGAACCAACAGCCAGTCAGAATCCCAGCCCTACCCACCAATCAGAGCCCGAGAACCAACAGCCAGTCAGAATCCCAGCCCTACCCACCAATCAGAGCCCGAGAACCAACAGCAAGTCAGAATCCCAGCCCTACCCACCAATCAGAGCCCGAGAACCAACAGCCAATCAGAATCCCAGCCCTACCCGCCCTAACCACCAATCACAGTCCGAGAACCAACAGCCAATCAGAATCCCAGCCCTAACCACCAATCAGAGCCCGAGAACCAACAGCCAGTCAGAATCCCAGCCCTGCCCACCAATCTGAGCCCGAGAACCAACAGCCAGTCAGAATCCCAGCCCTGCCCACCAATCAGAGCCCGAGAACCAACAGCCAGTCAGAATCCCAGCCCTGCCCACCAATCACAGCCCGAGAACCAACAGCCAGTCAGAATCCCAGCCCTGCCCACCAATCACAGCCCGAGAACCAACAGCCAGTCAGAATCCCAGCCCTGCCCACCAATCACAGCCCGAGAACCAACAGCCAGTCAGAATCCCAGCCCTGCCCACCAATCACAGCCCGAGAACCAACAGCAAGTCAGAATCACCGCCCTACCCACCAATCAGAGCCCGAGAACCAACAGCCAGTCAGAATCCCCGCCCTACCCACCAATCAGAGCCCGAGAACCAACAGCCAGTCAGAATCCCAGCCCTAACCACCAATCAGAGCCCGAGAACCAACAGCCAGTCAGAATCCCAGCACTACCCACCAATCAGAGACCGAGAACCAACAGCCAGTCAGAATCCCAGCCCTACCCACCAATCAGAGCCCGAGAACCAACAGCCAAGCAGAATCCCAGCCCTACCCGCCCTAACCACCAATCACAGCCCGAGAACCAACAGCCAGTCAGAATCCCAGCCCTACCTACCAATCAGAGCCCGAGAACCAACAGCCAGTCAGAATCCCAGCCCTACCCACCAATCAGAGCCCGAGAACAAACAGCCAGTCAGAATCCCAGCCCTACCCACCAATCAGAGCCCGAGATCCAACAGCCAGTCAGAATCCCAGCCCTAACCACCAATCAGAGCCCGAGAACCAACAGCCAGTCAGAATCCCAGCCCTAACCACCAATCAGAGCCCGAGAACCAACAGCCAGTCAGAATCCCAGCCCTAACCACCAATCAGAGCCCGAGAACCAACAGCCAGTCAGAATCCCAGCCCTACCCACCAATCAGAGCCCGAGAACCAACAGCCAGTCAGAATCCCAGCCCTACCCACCAATCAGAGCCCGAGAACCAACAGCCAGTCAGAATCCCAGCCCTAACCACCAATCAGAGCCCGAGAACCAACAGCCAGTCAGAATACCAGCCCTTCCCACAAATCAGAGCCCGAGAACCAACAGCCAGTCAGAATCCCAGCCCTACCCACCAATCAGAACCCGAGAACCAACAGCCAATCAGAATCCCAGCCCTACCCGCCGTAACCACCAATCACAGCCCGAGAACCAACAGCCAATCAGAATCCCAGCCCTACCCACCAATCACAGCCCGAGAACCAACAGCCAGTCAGAATCCCAGCCCTAACCACCAATCAGAGCCCGAGAACCAACAGCCAGTCAGAATCCCAACCCTACCCACCAATCAGAGCCCGAGAACCAACAGCCAGTCAGAATCCCAGCCCTAACCACCAATCAGAGCCTGAGAACCAACAGCCAGTCAGAATCCCAGCCCTACCCACCAATCAGAGCCCGAGAACCAACAGCCAGTCAGAATCCCCACCCTACCCACCAATCAGAGCCCGAGAACCAACAGCCAGTCAGAATCCCAGCCCTAACCACCAATCAGAGCCCGAGAACCAACAGCCAATCAGAATCCCAGCCCTACCCACCAATCAGAGCCGAGAACCAACAGCCAGTCAGAATCCCAGCCCTACCCACCAATCAGAGCCCGAGAACAAACAGCCAGTCAGAATCCCAGCCTTACCCACCAATCAGAGCCCGAGAACCAACAGCCAGTAAGAATCCCAGCCCTAACCACCAATCAGAGCCCGAGAACCAACAGCCAGTCAGAATCCCAGCCCTAACCACCAATCAGAGCCCGAGAACCAACAGCCAATCAGAATCCCTGCCCTACCCACCAATCAGAGCCCGAGAACCAACAGCCAATCAGAATCCCAGCCCTACCCGCCCTAACCACCAATCACAGCCCGAGAACCAACAGCCAATCAGAAACCCAGCCCTAACCACCAATCAGAGCCCGAGAACCAACAGCCAATCAGAATCCCAGCCCTACCCACCAATCAGAGCCCGAGAACCAACAGCCAGTCAGAATCCCAGCCCTGCCCACCAATCACAGCCCGAGAACCAACAGCCAGTCAGAATCCCAGCCCTGCCCACCAATCACAGCCCGAGAACCAACAGCCAGTCAGAATCCCAGCCCTGCCCACCAATCACAGCCCGAGAACCAACAGCAAGTCAGAATCACCGCCCTACCCACCAATCAGAGCCCGAGAACCAACAGCCAGTCAGAATCCCCGCCCTACCCACCAATCAGAGCCCGAGAACCAACAGCCAGTCAGAATCCCAGCCCTAACCACCAATCAGAGCCCGAGAACCAACAGCCAGTCAGAATCCAGCACTACCCACCAATCAGAGCCCGAGAAAACCAACAGCCAGTCAGAATCCCAGCCCTACCCACCAATCAGAGCCCGAGAACCAACAGCCAAGCAGAATCCCAGCCCTACCCGCCCTAACCACCAATCACAGCCCGAGAACCAACAGCCAGTCAGAATCCCAGCCCTACCCACCAATCAGAGCCCGAGAACCAACAGCCAGTCAGAATCCCAGCCCTACCCACCAATCAGAGCCCGAGAACCAACAGCCAGTCAGAATCCCAGCCCTACCCACCAATCAGAGCCCGAGATCCAACAGCCAGTCAGAATCCCAGCCCTAACCACCAATCAGAGCCCGAGAACCAACAGCCAGTCAGAATCCCAGCCCTAACCACCAATCAGAGCCCGAGAACCAACAGCCAGTCAGAATCCCAGCCCTAACCACCAATCAGAGCCCGAGAACCAACAGCCAGTCAGAATCCCAGCCCTACCCACCAATCAGAGCCCGAGAACCAACAGCCAGTCAGAATCCCAGCCCTACCCACCAATCAGAGCCCGAGAACCAACAGCCAGTCAGAATCCCAGCCCTACCCACCAATCAGAGCCCGAGAACCAACAGCCAGTCAGAATCCCAGCCCTAACCACCAATCAGAGCCCGAGAACCAACAGCCAGTCAGAATACCAGCCCTACCCACAAATCAGAGCCCGAGAACCAACAGCCAGTCAGAATCCCAGCCCTACCCACCAATCAGAACCCGAGAACCAACAGCCAATCAGAATCCCAGCCCTACCCGCCGTAACCACCAATCACAGCCCGAGAACCAACAGCCAATCAGAATCCCAGCCCTAACCACCATTCACAGCCCGAGAACCAACAGTCAATCAGAATCCCAGCCCTAACCACCAATCAGAGCCCGAGAACCAACAGCCAATCAGAATCCCAGCCCTACCCACCAATCAGAGCCCGAGAACCAACAGCCAATCAGAATCCCAGCCCTACCCACCAATCAGAGCCCGAGAACCAACAGCCAGTCAGAATCCCAGCCCTACCCACCAATCAGAGCCCGAGAACCAACAGCCAGTCAGAATCCCAGCCCTACCCACCAATCAGAGCCCGAGAACCAACAGCCAGTCAGAATCCCCGCCCTACCCACAAATCAGAGCCCGAGAACCAACAGCCAGTCAGAATCCCCGCCCTACCCACCAATCAGAGCCCGAGAACCAACAGCCAGTCAGAATCCCCACCCTACCCACCAATCAGAGCCCGAGAACCAACAGCCAGTCAGAATCCCAGCCCTAACCACCAATCAGAGCCCGAGAACCAACAGCCAGTCAGAATCCCAGCCCTGCCCACCAATCAGAGCCCGAGAACCAACAGCCAGTCAGAATCCCAGCCCTGCCCACCAATCAGAGCCCGAGAACCAACAGCCAGTCAGAATCCCAGCCCTGCCCACCAATCAGAGCCCGAGAACCAACAGCCGGTCAGAATCCCAGCCCTTCCCACCAATCAGAGCCCGAGAACCAACAGCCAGTCAGAATCCCAGCCCTACCCACCAATCAGAGCCCGAGAACCAACAGCCAGTCAGAATCCCAGCCCTACCCACCAATCAGAGCCCGAGAACCAACAGCAAGTCAGAATCCCAGCCCTACCCACCAATCAGAGCCCGAGAACCAACAGCCAATCAGAATCCCAGCCCTACCCGCCCTAACCACCAATCACAGTCCGAGAACCAACAGCCAATCAGAATCCCAGCCCTAACCACCAATCAGAGCCCGAGAACCAACAGCCAGTCAGAATCCCAGCCCTGCCCACCAATCTGAGCCCGAGAACCAACAGCCAGTCAGAATCCCAGCCCTGCCCACCAATCAGAGCCCGAGAACCAACAGCCAGTCAGAATCCCAGCCCTGCCCACCAATCACAGCCCGAGAACCAACAGCCAGTCAGAATCCCAGCCCTGCCCACCAATCACAGCCCGAGAACCAACAGCCAGTCAGAATCCCAGCCCTGCCCACCAATCACAGCCCGAGAACCAACAGCCAGTCAGAATCCCAGCCCTGCCCACCAATCACAGCCCGAGAACCAACAGCAAGTCAGAATCACCGCCCTACCCACCAATCAGAGCCCGAGAACCAACAGCCAGTCAGAATCCCCGCCCTACCCACCAATCAGAGCCCGAGAACCAACAGCCAGTCAGAATCCCAGCCCTAACCACCAATCAGAGCCCGAGAACCAACAGCCAGTCAGAATCCCAGCACTACCCACCAATCAGAGACCGAGAACCAACAGCCAGTCAGAATCCCAGCCCTACCCACCAATCAGAGCCCGAGAACCAACAGCCAAGCAGAATCCCAGCCCTACCCGCCCTAACCACCAATCACAGCCCGAGAACCAACAGCCAGTCAGAATCCCAGCCCTACCTACCAATCAGAGCCCGAGAACCAACAGCCAGTCAGAATCCCAGCCCTACCCACCAATCAGAGCCCGAGAACAAACAGCCAGTCAGAATCCCAGCCCTACCCACCAATCAGAGCCCGAGATCCAACAGCCAGTCAGAATCCCAGCCCTAACCACCAATCAGAGCCCGAGAACCAACAGCCAGTCAGAATCCCAGCCCTAACCACCAATCAGAGCCCGAGAACCAACAGCCAGTCAGAATCCCAGCCCTAACCACCAATCAGAGCCCGAGAACCAACAGCCAGTCAGAATCCCAGCCCTACCCACCAATCAGAGCCCGAGAACCAACAGCCAGTCAGAATCCCAGCCCTACCCACCAATCAGAGCCCGAGAACCAACAGCCAGTCAGAATCCCAGCCCTAACCACCAATCAGAGCCCGAGAACCAACAGCCAGTCAGAATACCAGCCCTTCCCACAAGTCAGAGCCCGAGAACCAACAGCCAGTCAGAATCCCAGCCCTACCCACCAATCAGAACCCGAGAACCAACAGCCAATCAGAATCCCAGCCCTACCCGCCGTAACCACCAATCACAGCCCGAGAACCAACAGCCAATCAGAATCCCAGCCCTACCCACCAATCACAGCCCGAGAACCAACAGCCAGTCAGAATCCCAGCCCTAACCACCAATCAGAGCCCGAGAACCAACAGCCAGTCAGAATCCCAACCCTACCCACCAATCAGAGCCCGAGAACCAACAGCCAGTCAGAATCCCAGCCCTAACCACCAATCAGAGCCTGAGAACCAACAGCCAGTCAGAATCCCAGCCCTACCCACCAATCAGAGCCCGAGAACCAACAGCCAGTCAGAATCCCCACCCTACCCACCAATCAGAGCCCGAGAACCAACAGCCAGTCAGAATCCCAGCCCTAACCACCAATCAGAGCCCGAGAACCAACAGCCAATCAGAATCCCAGCCCTACCCGCCCTAACCACCAATCACAGCCCGAGAACCAACAGCCAATCAGAAACCCAGCCCTAACCACCAATCAGAGCCCGAGAACCAACAGCCAATCAGAATCCCAGCCCTACCCACCAATCAGAGCCCGAGAACCAACAGCCAATCAGAATCTCAGCCCTACCCACCAATCAGAGCCCGAGAACCAACAGCCAATCAGAATCCCAGCCCTACCCACCAATAACAGCCTGAGAACCAACAGCCAGTCAGAATCCCAGCCCTACCCACCAATCAGAGCCCGAGTACCAACAGCCAGTCAGAATCCCAGCCCTACCCACCAATCAGAGCCCGACAACCAACAGCCTGTCAGAATCCCAGCCCTACCCACCAATCAGAGCCCGAGAACCAACAGCCAGTCAGAATCCCAGCCCTAACCACCAATCAGAGCCCGAGAACCAACAGCCAGTCAGAATCCCAGCCCTACCCACCAATCAGAGCCCGAGAACCAACAGCCAGTCAGAATCCCAGCCCTACCCACCAATCAGAGCCCGAGAACCAACAACCAATCAGAATCCCAGCCCTACCCACCAATCACAGCCCGAGAACCAACGGCCAATCATAATCCCAGCCCTATCCGCCCTAACCACCAATCACAGCCCGAGAACCAACAGCCAATCAGAATCCCAGCCCTAACCACCAATCACAGCCCGAGAACCAACAGCCAGTCAGAATCCCAGCCCTAACCACCAATCAGAGCCCGAGAACCAACAGCCAGTCAGAATTCCAGCCCTAACCACCAATCAGAGCCCGAGAACCAACAGCCAGTCAGAATCCCAGCACTACCCACCAATCAGAGCCCGAGAACCAACAGCCAGTCAGAATCCCAGCCCTACCCACCAATCAGAGCCCGAGAACCAACAGCCAAGCAGAATCCCAGCCCTACCCGCCCTAACCACCAATCACAGCCCGAGAACCAACAGCCAGTCAGAATCCCAGCCCTACCCACCAATCAGAGCCCGAGAACCAACAGCCAGTCAGAATCCCAGCCCTACCCACCAATCAGAGCCCGAGAACAAACAGCCAGTCAGAATCCCAGCCCTACCCACCAATCAGAGCCCGAGATCCAACAGCCAGTCAGAATCCCAGCCCTAACCACCAATCAGAGCCCGAGAACCAACAGCCAGTCAGAATCCCAGCCCTAACCACCAATCAGAGCCCGAGAACCAACAGCCAGTCAGAATCCCAGCCCTAACCACCAATCAGAGCCCGAGAACCAACAGCCAGTCAGAATCCCAGCCCTACCCACCAATCAGAGCCCGAGAACCAACAGCCAGTCAGAATCCCAGCCCTACCCACCAATCAGAGCCCGAGAACCAACAACCAGTCAGAATCCCAGCCCTAACCACCAATCAGAGCCCGAGAACCAACAGCCAGTCAGAATACCAGCCCTACCCACAAATCAGAGCCCGAGAACCAACAGCCAGTCAGAATCCCAGCCCTACCCACCAATCAGAACCCGAGAACCAACAGCCAATCAGAATCCCAGCCCTACCCGCCGTAACCACCAATCACAGCCCGAGAACCAACAGCCAATCAGAATCCCAGCCCTAACCACCAATCACAGCCCGAGAACCAACAGTCAATCAGAATCCCAGCCCTAACCACCAATCAGAGCCCGAGAACCAACAGCCAATCAGAATCCCAGCCCTACCCACCAATCAGAGCCCGAGAACCAACAGCCAATCAGAATCCCAGCCCTACCCACCAATCAGAGCCCGAGAACCAACAGCCAGTCAGAATCACAGCCCTACCCACCAATCAGAGCCCGAGAACCAACAGCCAGTCAGAATCCCAGCCCTACCCACCAATCACAGCCTGAGAACCAACAGCCAGTCAGAATCCCAGCCCTACCCACCAATCAGAGCCCGAGAACCGACAGCCAGTCAGAATCCCAGCCCTACCCACCAATCACAGCCCGAGAACCAACAGCCAGTCAGAATCCCAGCCCTAACCACCAATCAGAGCCCAAGAACCAACAGCCAGTCAGAATCCCAACCCTACCCACCAATCAGAGCCCGAGAACCAACAGCCAGTCAGAATCCCAGCCCTAACCACCAATCAGAGCCTGAGAACCAACAGCCAGTCAGAATCCCAGCCCTACCCACCAATCAGAGCCCGAGAACCAACAGCCAGTCAGAATCCCCACCCTACCCACCAATCAGAGCCCGAGAACCAACAGCCAGTCAGAATCCCAGCCCTAACCACCAATCAGAGCCCGAGAACCAACAGCCAATCAGAATCCCAGCCCTACCCACCAATCAGAGCCCGAGAACCAACAGCCAGTCAGAATCCCAGCCCTACCCACCAATCAGAGCCCGAGAACAAACAGCCAGTCAGAATCCCAGCCCTACCCACCAATCAGAGCCCGAGAACCAACAGCCAGTAAGAATCCCAGCCCTAACCACCAATCAGAGCCCGAGAACCAACAGCCAGTCAGAATCCCAGCCCTAACCACCAATCAGAGCCCGAGAACCAACAGCCAATCAGAATCCCTGCCCTACCCACCAATCAGAGCCCGAGAACCAACAGCCAATCAGAATCCCAGCCCTACCCGCCCTAACCACCAATCACAGCCCGAGAACCAACAGCCAATCAGAAACCCAGCCCTAACCACCAATCAGAGCCCGAGAACCAACAGCCAATCAGAATCCCAGCCCTACCCACCAATCAGAGCCCGAGAACCAACAGCCAATCAGAATCTCAGCCCTACCCACCAATCAGAGCCCGAGAACCAACAGCCAATCAGAATCCCAGCCCTACCCACCAATAACAGCCCGAGAACCAACAGCCAGTCAGAATCCCAGCCCTACCCACCAATCAGAGCCCGAGAACCAACAGCCAGTCAGAATCCCAGCCCTACCCACCAATCAGAGCCCGACAACCAACAGCCTGTCAGAATCCCAGCCCTACCCACCAATCAGAGCCCGAGAACCAACAGCCAGTCAGAATCCCAGCCCTAACCACCAATCAGAGCCCGAGAACCAACAGCCAGTCAGAATCCCAGCCCTACCCACCAATCAGAGCCCGAGAACCAACAGCCAGTCAGAATCCCAGCCCTACCCACCAATCAGAGCCCGAGAACCAACAACCAATCAGAATCCCAGCCCTACCCACCAATCACAGCCCGAGAACCAACGGCCAATCATAATCCCAGCCCTATCCGCCCTAACCACCAATCACAGCCCGAGAACCAACAGCCAATCAGAATCCCAGCCCTACCCACCAATCACAGCCCGAGAACCAACAGCCAGTCAGAATCCCAGCCCTAACCACCAATCAGAGCCCGAGAACCAACAGCCAGTCAGAATTCCAGCCCTACCCACCAATCAGAGCCCGAGAACCAACAGCCAGTCAGAATCCCAGCCCTGCCCACCAATCAGAGCCCGAGAACCAACAGCCAGTCAGAATCCCAGCCCTAAACACCAATCAGAGCCCGAGAACCAAAAGCCAGTCAGAATCCCAGCCCTACCCACCAATCAGAGCCCGAGAACCAACAGCCAGTCTGAATCCCAGCCCTAACCACCAATCAGAGCCCGAGAACCAACAGCCAGTCAGAATCCCAGCCCTAACCACCAATCAGAGCCCGAGAACCAACTGCCAGTCAGAATCCCAGCCCTAACCACCAATCAGAGCCCGAGAACCAACAGCCAGTCAGAATCGCAGCCCTACCCACCAATCAGAGCCCGAGAACCAACAGCCAGTCAGAATCCCAGCCCTACCCACCAATCAGAGCCCGAGAACCAACAGCCAGTCAGAATCCCAGCCCTTCCCACCAATCAGAGCCCGAGAACCAACAGCCAGTCAGAATCCCAGCCCTACCCACCAATCAGAGCCCGAGAACCAACAGCCAATCAGAATCCCAGCCCTACCCGCCCTAACCACCAATCACAGCCCGAGAACCAACAGCCAATCAGAATCCCAGCCCTAACCACCAATCAGAGCCCGAGAACCAACAGCCAGTCAGAATCCCATCCCTGCCCACCAATCAGAGCCCGAGAACCAACAGCCAGTCAGAATCCCAGCCCTGCCCACCAATCAGAGCCCGAGAACCAACAGCCAGTCAGAATCCCAGCCCTGCCCACCAATCACAGCCCGAGAACCAACAGCCAGTCAGAATCCCAGCCCTGCCCACCAATCACAGCCCGAGAACCAACAGCCAGTCAGAATCCCAGCCCTGCCCACCAATCACAGCCCGAGAACCAACAGCAAGTCAGAATCACCGCCCTACCCACCAATCAGAGCCCGAGAACCAACAGCCAGTCAGAATCCCCGCCCTAACCACCAATCAGAGCCCGAGAACCAACAGCCAGTCAGAATCCCAGCCCTAACCACCAATCAGAGCCCGAGAACCAACAGCCAGTCAGAATCCCAGCCCTACCCACCAATCAGAGCCCGAGAACCAACAGCCAGTCAGAATCCCAGCCCTACCCACCAATCAGAGCCCGAGAACCAACAGCCAAGCAGAATCCCAGCCCTACCCGCCCTAACCACCAATCACAGCCCGAGAACCAACAGCCAGTCAGAATCCCAGCCCTACCCACCAATCAGAGCCCGAGAACCAACAGCCAGTCAGAATCCCAGCCTTACCCACCAATCAGAGCCCGAGAACAAACAGCCAGTCAGAATCCCAGCCCTACCCACCAATCAGAGCCCGAGATCCAACAGCCAGTCAGAATCCCAGCCCTAACCACCAATCAGAGCCCTAGAACCAACAGCCAGTCAGAATCCCAGCCCTAACCACCAATCAGAGCCCGAGAACCAACAGCCAGTCAGAATCCCAGCCCTAACCACCAATCAGAGCCCGAGAACCAACAGCCAGTCAGAATCCCAGCCCTACCCACCAATCAGAGCCCGAGAACCAACAGCCAGTCAGAATCCCAGCCCTACCCACCAATCAGAGCCCGAGAACCAACAGCCAGTCAGAATCCCAGCCCTAACCACCAATCAGAGCCCGAGAACCAACAGCCAGTCAGAATCCCAGCCCTAACCACCAATCAGAGCCCGAGAACCAACAGCCAGTCAGAATACCAGCCCTACCCACAAATCAGAGCCCGAGAACCAACAGCCAGTCAGAATCCCAGCCCTACCCACCAATCAGAACCCGAGAACCAACAGCCAATCAGAATCCCAGCCCTACCTGCCGTAACCACCAATCACAGCCCGAGAACCAACAGCCAATCAGAATCCCAGCCCTAACCACCAATCACAGCCCGAGAACCAACAGTCAATCAGAATCCCAGCCCTAACCACCAATCAGAGCCCGAGAACCAACAGCCAATCAGAATCCCAGCCCTACCCACCAATCAGAGCCCGAGAACCAACAGCCAATCAGAATCCCAGCCCTACCCACCAATCAGAGCCCGAGAACCAACAGCCAGTCAGAATCCCAGCCCTACCCACCAATCAGAGCCCGAGAACCAACAGCCAGTCAGAATCCCAGCCCTACCCACCAATCAGAGCCCGAGAACCAACAGCCAGTCAGAATCCCAGCCCTACCCACCAATCACAGCCCGAGAACCAACAGCCAGTCAGAATCCCAGCCCTAACCACCAATCAGAGCCCGAGAACCAACAGCCAGTCAGAATCCCAACCCTACCCACCAATCAGAGCCCGAGAACCAACAGCCAGTCAGAATCCCAGCCCTAACCACCAATCAGAGCCTGAGAACCAACAGCCAGTCAGAATCCCAGCCCTACCCACCAATCAGAGCCCGAGAACCAACAGCCAGTCAGAATCCCCACCCTACCCACCAATCAGAGCCCGAGAACCAACAGCCAGTCAGAATCCCAGCCCTAACCACCAATCAGAGCCCGAGAACCAACAGCCAATCAGAATCCCAGCCCTACCCACCAATCAGAGCCCGAGAACCAACAGCCCAGTCAGAATCCCAGCCCTACCCACCAATCAGAGCCCGAGAACAAACAGCCAGTCAGAATCCCAGCCCTACCCACCAATCAGAGCCCGAGAACCAACAGCCAGTAAGAATCCCAGCCCTAACCACCAATCAGAGCCCGAGAACCAACAGCCAGTCAGAATCCCAGCCCTAACCACCAATCAGAGCCCGAGAACCAACAGCCAATCAGAATCCCTGCCCTACCCACCAATCAGAGCCCGAGAACCAACAGCCAATCAGAATCCCAGCCCTACCCGCCCTAACCACCAATCACAGCCCGAGAACCAACAGCCAATCAGAAACCCAGCCCTAACCACCAATCAGAGCCCGAGAACCAACAGCCAATCAGAATCCCAGCCCTACCCACCAATCAGAGCCCGAGAACCAACAGCCAATCAGAATCTCAGCCCTACCCACCAATCAGAGCCCGAGAACCAACAGCCAATCAGAATCCCAGCCCTACCCACCAATCACAGCCGAGAACCAACAGCCAGTCAGAATCCCAGCCCTACCCACCAATCAGAGCCCGAGAACCAACAGTCAGTCAGAATCCCAGCCCTACCCACCAATCAGAGCCCGAGAACCAACAGCCAGTCAGAATCCCAGCCCTACCCACCAATCAGAGCCCGAGAACCAACAGCCAGTCAGAATCCCAGCCCTAACCACCAATCAGAGCCCGAGAACCAACAGCCAGTCAGAATCCCAGCCCTACCCACCAATCAGAGCCCGAGAACCAACAGCCAGTCAGAATCCCAGCCCTACCCACCAATCAGAGCCCGAGAACCAACAACCAATCAGAATCCCAGCCCTACCCACCAATCACAGCCCGAGAACCAACGGCCAATCAGAATCCCAGCCCTATCCGCCCTAACCACCAATCACAGCCCGAGAACCAACAGCCAATCAGAATCCCAGCCCTAACCACCAATCACAGCCCGAGAACCAACAGCCAGTCAGAATCCCAGCCCTAACCACCAATCATAGCCCGAGAACCAACAGCCAGTCAGAATTCCAGCCCTACCCACCAATCAGAGCCCGAGAACCAACAGCCAGTCAGAATCCCAGCCCTACCCACCAATCAGAGCCCGAGAACCAACAGCCAGTCAGAATCCCAGCCCTAAACACCAATCAGAGCCCGCGAACCAAAAGCCAGTCAGAATCCCAGTCCTACCCACCAATCAGAGCCCGAGAACCAACAGCCAGTCAGAATCCCAGCCCTAACCACCAATCAGAGCCCGAGAACCAACAGCCAGTCAGAATCCCAGCCCTAATCACCAATCAGAGCCCGAGAACCAACAGCCAATCAGAATCTCAGCCCTACCCACCAATCAGAGACCGAGAACCAACAGCCAATCAGAATCCCAGCCCTACCCACCAATCACAGCCCGAGAACCAACAGCCAGTCAGAATCCCAGCCCTACCCACCAATCAGAGCTCGAGAACCAACAGCCAGTCAGAATCCCAGCCCTACCCACCAATCAGAGCCCGAGAACCAACAGCCAGTCAGAATCCCAGCCCTACCCACCAATCAGAGCCCGAGAACAAACAGCCAGTCAGAATCCCAGCCCTACCCACCAATCAGAGCCCGAGAACCAACAGCCAGTAAGAATCCCAGCCCTAACCACCAATCAGAGCCCGAGAACCAACAGCCAGTCAGAATCCCAGCCCTAACCACCAATCAGAGCCCGAGAACCAACAGCCAATCAGAATCCCTGCCCTACCCACCAATCAGAGCCCGAGAACCAACAGCCAATCAGAATCCCAGCCCTACCCGCCCTAACCACCAATCACAGCCCGAGAACCAACAGCCAATCAGAAACCCAGCCCTAACCACCAATCAGAGCCCGAGAACCAACAGCCAATCAGAATCCCAGCCCTACCCACCAATCAGAGCCCGAGAACCAACAGCCAATCAGAATCTCAGCCCTACCCACCAATCAGAGCCCGAGAACCAACAGCCAATCAGAATCTCAGCCCTATCCACCAATCAGAGTCCGAGAACCAACAGCCAATCAGAATCCCAGCCCTACCCACCAATCACAGCCCGAGAACCAACAGCCAGTCAGAATCCCAGCCCTTCCCACCAATCAGAGCCCGAGAACCAACAGCCAGTCAGAATCCCAGCCCTACCCACCAATCAGAGCCCGAGAACCAACAGCCAGTCAGAATCCCAGCCCTACCCACCAATCACAGCCCGAGAACCAACAGCCAGTCAGAATCCCAGCCCTACCCACCAATCAGAGCCCGAGAACCAACAGCCAGTCAGAATCCCAGCCCTAACCACCAATCAGAGCCCTAGAACCAACAGCCAGTCAGAATCCCAGCCCTACCCACCAATCAGAGCCCGAGAACCAACAACCAATCAGAATCCCAGCCCTACCCACCAATCACAGCCCGAGAACCAACGGCCAATCAGAATCCCAGCCCTATCCGCCCTAACCACCAATCACAGCCCGAGAACCAACAGCCAATCAGAATCCCAGCCCTAACCACCAATCACAGCCCGAGAACCAACAGCCAGTCAGAATCCCAGCCCATCAGAATCCCAGCCCTAACCACCAATCACAGCCCGAGAACCAACAGCCAGTCAGAATCCCAGCCCTAACCACCAATCAGAGCCCGAGAACCAACAGCCAGTCAGAATCCCAGCCCTAACCACCAATCAGAGCCCGAGAACCAACAGCCAGTCAGAATTCCAGCCCTACCCACCAATCAGAGCCCGAGAACCAACAGCCAGTCAGAATCCCAGCCCTACCCACCAATCAGAGCCCGAGAACCAACAGCCAGTCAGAATCCCAGCCCTAAACACCAATCAGAGCCCGAGAACCAAAAGCCAGTCAGAATCCCAGCCCTACCCACCAATCAGAGCCCGAGAACCAACAGCCAGTCAGAATCCCAGCCCTAACCACCAATCAGAGCCCGAGAACCAACAGCCAGTCAGAATCCCAGCCCTAACCACCAATCAGAGCCCGAGAACCAACTGCCAGTCAGAATCCCAGCCCTAACCACCAATCAGAGCCCGAGAACCAACAGCCAGTCAGAATCCCAGCCCTACCCACCAATCAGAGCCCGAGAACCAACAGCCAGTCAGAATCCCAGCCCTACCAACCAATCAGAGCCCGAGAACCAACAGCCAGTCAGAATCCCAGCCCTACCCACCAATCAGAGCCCGAGAACCAACAGCCAGTCAGAATCCCAGCCCTAACCACCAATCAGAGCCCGAGAACCAACAGCCAATCAGAATCCCAGCCCTAACCACCAATCAGAGCCCGAGAACCAACAGCCAGTCAGAATCCCAGCCCTACCCACCAATCAGATCCCGAGAACCAACAGCCAGTCAGAATCCCAGCCCTACCCACCAATCAGAGCCCGAGAACCAACAGCCAGTCAGAATCCCAGCCCTACCCACAAATCAGAGCCCGAAAACCAACAGCCAGTCAGAATCCCCGCCCTACCCACCAATCAGAGCCCGAGAACCAACAGCCAGTCAGAATCCCCACCCTACCCATCAATCAGAGCCCGAGAACCAACAACCAGTCAGAATCCCAGCCCTACCCACCAATCAGAGCCCGAGAACCAACAGCCAGTCAGAATCCCAGCCCTACCCACCAATCAGAGCCCGAGAACCAACAGCCAGTCAGAATCCCAGCCCTGCCCACCAATCAGAGCCCGAGAACCAACAGCCAGTCAGAATCCCAGCCCTGCCCACCAATCAGAGCCCGAGAACCAACAGCCAGTCAGAATCCCAGCCCTTCCCACCAATCAGAGCCCGAGAACCAACAGCCAGTCAGAATCCCAGCCCTACCCACCAATCAGAGCCCGAGAACCAACAGCCAGTCAGAATCCCAGCCCTACCCACCAATCAGAGCCCGAGAACCAACAGCCAGTCAGAATCCCAGCCCTAACCACCAATCAGAGCCCGAGAACCAACAGCCAATCAGAATCCCAGCCCTACCCGCCCTAACCACCAATCACAGCCCGAGAACCAACAGCCAATCAGAATCCCAGCCCTAACCACCAATCAGAGCCCGAGAACCAACAGCCAGTCAGAATCCCAGCCCTGCCCACCAATCAGAGCCCGAGAACCAACAGCTAGTCAGAATCCCAGCCCTGCCCACCAATCAGAGCCCGAGAACCAACAGCCAGTCAGAATCCCAGCCCTGCCCACCAATCACAGCCCGAGAACCAACAGCCAGTCAGAATCCCAGCCCTGCCCACCAATCACAGCCCGAGAACCAACAGCCAGTCAGAATCCCAGCCCTACCCACCAATCAGAGCCCGAGAACCAACAGCCAGTCAGAATCCCAGCCCTACCCACCAATCAGAGCCCGAGAACCAACAGCCAGTCAGAATCCCAGCCCTACCCACCAATCAGAGCCCGAGAACCAACAACCAATCAGAATCCCAGCCCTACCCACCAATCACAGCCCGAGAACCAACGGCCAATCAGAATCCCAGCCCTATCCGCCCTAACCACCAATCACAGCCCGAGAACCAACAGCCAATCAGAATCCCAGCCCTAACCACCAATCACAGCCCGAGAACCAACAGCCAGTCAGAATCCCAGCCCTAACCACCAATCAGAGCCCGAGAACCAACAGCCAGTCAGAATTCCAGCCCTACCCACCAATCAGAGCCCGAGAACCAACAGCCAGTCAGAATCCCAGCCCTACCCACCAATCAGAGCCCGAGAACCAACAGCCAGTCAGAATCCCAGCCCTAAACACCAATCAGAGCCCGAGAACCAAAAGCCAGTCAGAATCCCAGTCCTACCCACCAATCAGAGCCCGAGAACCAACAGCCAGTCAGAATCCCAGCCCTAACCACCAATCAGAGCCCGAGAACCAACAGCCAGTCAGAATCCCAGCCCTAACCACCAATCAGAGCCCGAGAACCAACTGCCAGTCAGAATCCCAGCCCTAACCACCAATCAGAGCCCGAGAACCAACAGCCAGTCAGAATCCCAGCCCTACCCACCAATCAGAGCCCGAGAACCAACAGCGAGTCAGAATCCCAGCCCTACCAACCAATCAGAGCCCGAGAACCAACAGCCAGTCAGAATCCCAGCCCTACCCACCAATCAGAGCCCGAGAACCAACAGCCAGTCAGAATCCCAGCCCTACCCACCAATCAGAGCCCGAGAACCAACAGCCAATCAGAATCCCAGCCCTACCCGCCCTAACCACCAATCACAACCCGAGAACCAACAGCCAATCAGAATCCCAGCCCTAACCACCAATCAGAGCCCGAGAACCAACAGCCAGTCAGAATCCCAGCCCTACCCACCAATCAGATCCCGAGAACCAACAGCCAGTCAGAATCCCAGCCCTACCCACCAATCAGAGCCCGAGAACCAACAGCCAGTCAGAATCCCAGCCCTACCCACAAATCAGAGCCCGAAAACCAACAGCCAGTCAGAATCCCCGCCCTACCCACCAATCAGAGCCCGAGAACCAACAGCCAGTCAGAATCCCCGCCCTACCCACCAATCAGAGCCCGAGATCCAACAGCCAGTCAGAATCCCAGCCCTACCCACCAATCAGAGCCCGAGAACCAACAGCCAGTCAGAATCCCAGCCCTACCCACCAATCAGAGCCCGAGAACCAACAGCCAGTCAGAATCCCAGCCCTGCCCACCAATCAGAGCCCGAGAACCAACAGCCAGTCAGAATCCCAGCCCTGCCCACCAATCAGAGCCCGAGAACCAACAGCCAGTCAGAATCCCAGCCCTACCCACCAATCAGAACCCGAGAACCAACAGCCAGTCATAATCCCAGCCCTAACCACCAATCAGAGCCCGAGAACCAACAGCCAATCAGAATCCCAGCCCTACCCGCCCTAACCACCAATCACAGCCCGAGAACCAACAGCCAATCAGAATCCCAGCCCTAACCACCAATCAGAGCCCGAGAACCAACAGCCAGTCAGAATCCCAGCCCTGCCCACCAATCAGAGCCCGAGAACCAACAGCCAGTCAGAATCCCAGCCCTGCCCACCAATCAGAGCCCGAGAACCAACAGCCAGTCAGAATCCCAGCCCTGCCCACCAATCACAGCCCGAGAACCAACAGCCAGTCAGAATCCCAGCCCTGCCCACCAATCACAGCCCGAGAACCAACAGCCAGTCAGAATCCCAGCCCTGCCCACCAATCACAGCCCGAGAACCAACAGCCAGTCAGAATCCCAGCCCTGCCCACCAATCACAGCCCGAGAACCAACAGCAAGTCAGAATCCCCGCCCTACCCACCAATCAGAGCCCGAGAACCAACAGCCAGTCAGAATCCCCGCCCTACCCACCAATCAGAGCCCGAGAACCAACAGCCAGTCAGAATCCCAGCCCTAACCACCAATCAGAGCCCGAGAACCAACAGCCAGTCAGAATCCCAGCCCTACCCACCAATCAGAGCCCGAGAACCAACAGCCAGTCAGAATCCCAGCCCTACCCACCAATCAGAGCCCGAGAACCAACAGCCAATCAGAATCCCAGCCCTACCCGCCCTAACCACCAATCACAGCCCGAGAACCAACAGCCAGTCAGAATCCCAGCCCTACCCACCAATCAGAGCCCAAGAACCAACATCCAGTCAGAATCCCAGCCCTACCCACCAATCAGAGCCCGAGAACAAACAGCCAGTCAGAATCCCAGCCCTACCCACCAATCAGAGCCCGAGATCCAACAGCCAGTCAGAATGCCAGCCCTAACCACCAATCAGAGCCCGAGAACCAACAGCCAGTCAGAATCCCAGCCCTAACCACCAATCAGAGCCCAACAACCAACAGCCAGTCAGAATCCCAGCCCTAACCACCAATCAGAGCCCGAGAACCAACAGCCAGTCAGAATCCCAGCCCTACCCACCAATCAGAGCCCGAGAACCAACAGCCAGTCAGAATCCCAGCCCTACCCACCAATCAGAGCCCGAGAACCAACAGCCAGTCAGAATCCCAGCCCTACCCACCAATCAGAGCCCGAGAACCAACAGCCAGTCAGAATCCCAGCCCTAACCACCAATCAGAGCCCGAGAACCAACAGCCAGTCAGAATACCAGCCCTACCCACAAATCAGAGCCCGAGAACCAACAGCCAGTCAGAATCCCAGCCCTACCCACCAATCAGAACCCGAGAACCAACAGCCAATCAGAATCCCAGCCCTACCCGCCGTAACCACCAATCACAGCCCGAGAACCAACAGCCAATCAGAATCCCAGCCCTAACCACCAATCACAGCCCGAGAACCAACAGTCAATCAGAATCCCAGCCCTAACCACCAATCAGAGCCCGAGAACCAACAGCCAATCAGAATCCCAGCCCTACCCACCAATCAGAGCCCGAGAACCAACAGCCAATCAGAATCCCAGCCCTACCCACCAATCAGAGCCCGAGAACCAACAGCCAGTCAGAATCCCAGCCCTACCCACCAATCAGAGCCCGAGAACCAACAGCCAGTCAGAATCCCAGCCCTTCCCACCAATCACAGCCCGAGAACCAACAGCCAGTCAGAATCCCAGCCCTACCCACCAATCAGAGCCCGAGAACCAACAGCCAGTCAGAATCCCAGCCCTACCCACCAATCACAGCCCGAGAACCAACAGCCAGTCAGAATCCCAGCCCTAACCACCAATCAGAGCCCGAGAACCAACAGCCAGTCAGAATCCCAACCCTACCCACCAATCAGAGCCCGAGAACCAACAGCCAGTCAGAATCCCAGCCCTAACCACCAATCAGAGCCCGAGAACCAACAGCCAGTCAGAATCCCAGCCCTACCCACCAATCAGAGCCCGAGAATCAACTGCCAGTCAGAATCCCAGCCCTAACCACCAATCAGAGCCCGAGAACCAAAGCCAGTCAGAATCCCAGCCCTACCCACCAATCAGAGCCCGAGAACCAACAGCCAGTCAGAATCCCAGCCCTACCCACCAATCAGAGCCCGAGAACCAACAGCCAGTCAGAATCCCAGCCCTACCCACCAATCAGAGCCCGAGAACCAACAGCCAGTCAGAATCCCAGCCCTACCCACCAATCAGAGCCCGAGAACCAACAGCCAGTCAGAATCCCAGCCCTACCCACCAATCAGAGCCCGAGAACCAACAGCCAATCAGAATCCCAGCCCTACCCGCCCTAACCACCAATCACAGCCCGAGAACCAACAGCCAATCAGAATCCCAGCCCTAACCACCAATCAGAGCCCGAGAACCAACAGCCAGTCAGAATCCCAGCCCTACCCACCAATCAGATCCCGAGAACCAACAGCCAGTCAGAATCCCAGCCCTACCCACCAATCAGAGCCCGAGAACCAACAGCCAGTCAGAATCCCAGCCCTACCCACAAATCAGAGCCCGAGAACCAACAGCCAGTCAGAATCCCCGCCCTACCCACCAATCAGAGCCCGAGAACCAACAGCCAGTCAGAATCCCCACCCTACCCACCAATCAGAGCCCGAGAACCAACAGCCAGTCAGAATCCCAGCCCTACCCACCAATCAGAGCCCGAGAACCAACAGCCAGTCAGAATCCCAGCCCTACCCACCAATCAGAGCCCGAGAACCAACAGCCAGTCAGAATCCCAGCCCTGCCCACCAATCAGAGCCCGAGAACCAACAGCCAGTCAGAATCCCAGCCCTGCCCACCAATCAGAGCCCGAGAACCAACAGCCAGTCAGAATCCCAGCCCTTCCCTGTCACGGTTTCGGGCGGGTCTGATCAGGACTTTGGTTGGGACACCCCTTGAGGTCACCGAATATCCTAAAGCTGTAGTACACTGGGGCAGAGGAGCAGCTAAAGGCATACACGGAAAGGACAGCTATGGATAGGCACAGGAAACAGTAAAGTAAAAGCAGAGCAACCCTTGTGTGAACAAACAGGAAACGGATTACCAGTGGACAAACACGCTGGGGTTGTACACAGAGTATGGCGCAGAACCTCCCAGAGTGACAGGGAATCTCAATGCCTCTGTGCAGTTTGCTCTTACAGATAGTCACCCTGCCAGCCCCATAGAAAGGTGGCAGCAGAAGTGATTCTGTTTCTGGACCCTAAAGCACAAACAAGGATAGTACTTACATACACAGGACACGCTCTTGTGGGTCCAGCTGGAAACACAGTGGCGATTCCTGAGAAAACAGCAATAGCACACTGTCACTGTTAGGCACGAAATACAACGTATAACACTGGACAAGGATGGGGGCTGGAATTGCCTCCTGGAAACCAGGAGCCAACCCCAGTACACAGGAGGACACGTATACACTGGTGAAGACTGATAGAACACTTACCAGACACAAAGAACCAAGAAGAAACAGAAACAGAAGGGAACAAACAAAGGGGCAGAGGCAAGAACTAGGAACAGGCTCAGGCTGAAGCAAAGGCGGGTCTAGGACTTTAAAACAGGGCGCAAACTTCTGTCTGGGACAGACAGAGACAGGACTGGGAAACTGAGAACAGGCTCTGGCTGGAACAGGCAAGGACAAGACTGGAATACAGGGAGTAGGAAATGAGCAGTAAACAGGACTGGGAAATAGAGAGAAGGTTCAGGCTGAAACAAGGCAGGAGCAGGGCAGAGAAACAGGGAGCAGGCTTTGGAAGAAACAAACAGGTACAAGGCTAAGAAGTAGGGAGCAGACTCTGGCTGGAAGAATCAGGAGCAGGGCAGAGAAACAGGAAACAGGATCAAGCTGGAACAGAACAGGAACAAAACTGGAACACCATCCGACAAGGGGTCTGTAACACAAAGGAATTGAAGTCCGATGCACGACAGGGAGCTTGAGGAAATGGCTGCTTATAAGCAGTTCCAAGCTGGGCTGCATAGGAGAGGTTTCAGGTGTGTGTAGTTTCGGACACTTACAAGTCCTGGAGGAGAGGATCCAGTGAAAAGGAGCAACTGGACTTCTCCCATTGAAAACAATGGGAAACGGAATCCGGGTTTTCCTGACTACCAAGCTATGCATTATGGGATTTGCAGTCCCAAGAAGCAAATGTAGTCCTACACAAGTGTACCATGGAGAAAAGAGAAACAAACAGGAGTCAGCAAGGGACTCTAGATAGGTGTTCAAGGTGATTCCCAGGCTTCTGACAGTCCCCTTACAGCGCCCCCTGGAAATGGGACGACCGAGTCGTAACATTCCCACCAATCAGAGCCCGAGAACCAACAGCCAGTCAGAATCCCAGCCCTACCCACCAATCAGAGCCCGAGAACCAACAGCCAGTCAGAATCCCAGCCCTACCCACCAATCAGAGCCCGAGAACCAACAGCCAGTCAGAATCCCAGCCCTAACCACCAATCAGAGCCCGAGAACCAACAGCCAATCAGAATCCCAGCCCTACCCGCCCTAACCACCAATCACAGCCCGAGAACCAACAGCCAATCAGAATCCCAGCCCTAACCACCAATCAGAGCCCGAGAACCAACAGCCAGTCAGAATCCCAGACCTGCCCACCAATCAGAGCCCGAGAACCAACAGCCAGTCAGAATCCCAGCCCTGCCCACCAATCAGAGCCCGAGAACCAACAGCCAGTCAGAATCCCAGCCCTGCCCACCAATCACAGCCCGAGAACCAACAGCCAGTCAGAATCCCAGCCCTGCCCACCAATCACAGCCCGAGAACCAACAGCCAGTCAGAATCCCAGCCCTGCCCACCAATCACAGCCCGAGAACCAACAGCAAGTCAGAATCCCCGCCCTAACCACCAATCACAGCCCGAGAACCAACAGCCAGTCAGAATCCCAGCCCTACCCACCAATCAGAGCCCGAGAACCAACAGCCAGTCAGAATCCCAGCCCTACCCACCAATCAGAGCCCGAGAACAAACAGCCAGTCAGAATCCCAGCCCTACCCACCAATCAGAGCCCGAGATCCAACAGCCAGTCAGAATCCCAGCCCTAACCACCAATCAGAGCCCGAGAACCAACAGCCAGTCAGAATCCCAGCCCTAACCACCAATCAGAGCCCGAGAACCAACAGCCAGTCAGAATCCCAGCCCTAACCACCAATCAGAGCCCGAGAACCAACAGCCAGTCAGAATCCCAGCCCTACCCACCAATCAGAGCCCGAGAACCAACAGCCAGTCAGAATCCCAGCCCTACCCACCAATCAGAGCCCGAGAACCAACAGCCAGTCAGAATCCCAGCCCTAACCACCAATCAGAGCCCGAGAACCAACAGCCAGTCAGAATCCCAGCCCTAACCACCAATCAGAGCCCGAGAACCAACAGCCAGTCAGAATACCAGCCCTACCCACAAATCAGAGCCCGAGAACCAACAGCCAGTCAGAATCCCAGCCCTACCCACCAATCGGAACCCGAGAACCAACAGCCAATCAGAATCCCAGCCCTACCCGCCGTAACCACCAATCACAGCCCGAGAACCAACAGCCAATCAGAATCCCAGCCCTAACCACCAATCACAGCCCGAGAACCAACAGTCAATCAGAATCCCAGCCCTAACCACCAATCAGAGCCCGAGAACCAACAGCCAATCAGAATCCCAGCCCTACCCACCAATCAGAGCCCGAGAACCAACAGCCAGTCAGAATCCCAGCCCTACCCACCAATCAGAGCCCGAGAACCAACAGCCAGTCAGAATCCCAGCCCTACCCACCAATCACAGCCTGAGAACCAACAGCCAGTCAGAATCCCAGCCCTACCCAGCCAGTCAGAATCCCAGCCCTACCCACCAATCACAGCCCGAGAACCAACAGCCAGTCAGAATCCCAGCCCTAACCACCAATCAGAGCCCGAGAACCAACAGCCAGTCAGAATCCCAACCCTACCCACCAATCAGAGCCCGAGAACCAACAGCCAGTCAGAATCCCAGCCCTACCCACCAATCAGAGCCCGAGAACCAACAGCCAGTCAGAATCCCAGCCCTACCCACCAATCAAAGCCCGAGAACCAACAGCCAGTCAGAATCCCAGCCCTACCCACCAATCAGAGCCCGAGAACCAACAGCCAGTCAGAATCCCAGCCCTACCCACCAATCAGAGCCTGAGAACCAACAGCCAGTAAGAATCCCAGCCCTAACCACCAATCAGAGCCCGAGAACCAACAGCCAGTCAGAATCCCAGCCCTAACCACCAATCAGAGCCCGAGAAATAACAGCCTATCAGAATCCTTGCCCTACCCACCAATCAGAGCCCGAGAAGCAACAGCCAATCAGAATCCCAGCCCTAACCACCAATCAGAGCCCGAGAACCAACAGCCAATCAGAATCCCAGCCCTACCCACCAATCAGAGCCCGAGAACCAACAGCCAATCAGAATCCCAGCCCTACCCACCAATCAGAGCCCGAGAACCAACAGCCAATCAGAATCCCAGCCCTACCCACCAATCACAGCCCGAGAACCAACAGCCAGTCAGAATCCCAGCCCTACCCACCAATCAGAGCCCGAGAACCAACAGCCAGTCAGAATCCCAGCATACCCACCAATCAGAGCCCGAGAACCAACAGCCAGTCAGAATCCCAGCTCTACCCACCAATCAGAGCCCGAGAACCAACAGCCAGTCAGAATCCCAGCCCTAACCACCAATCAGAGCCCGAGAACCAACAGCCAGTCAGAATCCCAGCCCTACCCACCAATCAGAGCCCGAGAACCAACAGCCAGTCAGAATCCCAGCCCTACCCACCAATCAGAGCCCGAGAACCAACAACCAATCAGAATCCCAGCCCTACCCACCAATCACAGCCCGAGAACCAACGGCCAATCAGAATCCCAGCCCTAACCGCCCTAACCACCAATCACAGCCCGAGAAACAACAGCCAATCAGAATCCCAGCCCTAACCACCAATCACAGCCCGAGAACCAACAGCCAGTCAGAATCCCAGCCCTAACCACCAATCAGAGCCCGAGAACCAACAGCCAGTCAGAATTCCAGCCCTACCCACCAATCAGAGCCCGAGAACCAACAGCCAGTCAGAATCCCAGCCCTACACACCAATCAGAGCCCGAGAACCAACAGCCAGTCAGAATCCCAGCCCTAACCACCAATCAGAGCCCGAGAACCAAAAGCCAGTCAGAATCCCAGCCCTACCCACCAATCAGAGCCAGAGAACCAACAGCCAGTCAGAATCCCAGCCCTAACCACCAATCAGAGCCCGAGAACCAACAGCCAGTCAGAATCCCAGCCCTAACCACCAATCAGAGCCCGAGAACCAACAGCCAGTCAGAATCCCAGCCCTAACCACCAATCAGAGCCCGAGAACCAACAGCCAGTCAGAATCCCAGCCCTACCCACCAATCAGAGCCCGAGAACCAACAGCCAGTCAGAATCCCAGGCCTACCCACCAATCAGAGCCCGAGAACCAACAGCCAGTCAGAATCCCAGCCCTACCCACCAATCAGAGCCCGAGAACCAACAGCCAGTCAGAATCCCAGCCCTACCCACCAATCAGAGCCCGAGAACCAACAGCCAATCAGAATCCCAGCCCTACCCGCCCTAACCACCAATCACAGCCCGAGAACCAACAGCCAATCAGAATCCCAGCCCTACCCACCAATCAGAGCCCGAGAACCAACAGCCAGTCAGAATCCCAGCCCTACCCACCAATCAGAGCCCGAGAACAAACAGCCAGTCAGAATCCCAGTCCTACCCACCAATCAGAGCCCGAGATCCAACAGCCAGTCAGAATCCCAGCCCTAACCACCAATCTGAGCCCGAGAACCAACAGCCAGGCAGAATCCCAGCCCTACCCACCAATCAGAGCCCGAGAACCAACAGCCAGTCAGAATCCCAGCCCTACCCACCAATCAGAGCCCGAGAACCAACAGCCAGTCAGAATCCCAGCCCTACCCACCAATCAGAGCCTGAGAACCAACAGCCAGTCAGAATCAAAGCCCTAACCACCAATCAGAGCCCGAGAGCCAACAGCCAGTCAGAATCCCAGGCATACCCACCAATCAGAGCCCGAGAACCAACAGCCAGTCAGAATCCCAGCCCTACCCACCAATCAGAGCCCGAGAACCAACAGCCAATCAGAATCCAAGCCCTACCCGCCCTAACCACCAATCACTGCCCGAGAACCAACAGCCAATCAGAATCCCAGCCCTACCCACCAATCAGAGCCCGAGAACCAACAGCCAGTCAGAATCCCAGCCCTACCCACCAATCAGAGCCCGAGAACAAACAGCCAGTCAGAATCCCAGCCCTACCCACCAATCAGAGCCCGAGATCCAACAGCCAGTCAGAATCCCAGCCCTAACCACCAATCAGAGCCCGAGAACCAACAGCCAGTCAGAATCCCAGCCCTAACCACCAATCAGAGCCCGAGAACCAACAGCCAGTCAGAATCCCAGCCCTACCCACCAATCAGAGCCCGAGAACCAACAGCCAGTCAGAATCCCAGCCCTACCCACCAATCAGAGCCCGAGAACCAACAGCCAGTCAGAATCCCAGCCCTACCCACCAATCAGAGCCCGAGAACCAACAGCCAGTCAGAATCCCAGCCCTAACCACCAATCAGAGCCCGAGAACCAACAGCCAGTCAGAATCCCAGCCCTACCCACCAATCAGAGCCCGAGAACCAACAGCCAGTCAGAATCCCAGCCCTACCCACCAATCAGAGCCAGAGAACCAACAGCCAGTCAGAATCCCAGCCCTACCCACCAATCAGAGCCCGAGAACCAACAGCCAGTCAGAATCCCAGCCCTAACCACCAATCAGAGCCCGAGAACCAACAGCCAGTCAGAATCCCAGCCCTACCCACCAATCAGAACCCGAGAACCAACAGCCAATCAGAATCCCAGCTCTACCCGCCGTAACCACCAATCACAGCCCGAGAACCAACAGCCAATCAGAATCCCAGCCCTAACCACCAATCACAGCCCGAGAACCAACAGTCAATCAGAATCCCAGCCCTAACCACCAATCAGAGCCCGAGAACCAACAGCCAATCAGAATCCCAGCCCTAACCACCAATCAGAGCCCGAGAACCAACAGCCAATCAGAATCCCAGCCCTACCCACCAATCAGAGCCCGAGAACCAACAGCCAGTCAGAATCCCAGCCCTACCCACCAATCAGAGCCCGAGAACCAACAGCCAGTCAGAATCCCAGCCCTACCACCAATCAGAGCCCGAGAACCAACAGCCAGTCAGAATCCCAGCCCTACCACCAATCAGAGCCCGAGAACCAACAGCCAGTCAGAATCCCAGCCCTACCCACCAATCAGAGCCCGAGAACCAACAGCCAGTCAGAATCCCAGCCCTACCCACCAATCAGAGCCCGAGAACCAACAGCCAGTCAGAATCTCAGCTCTACCCACCAATCAGAGCCCGAGAACCAACAGCCAGTCAGAATCCCAGCCCTACCCACCAATCAGAGCCCGAGAACCAACAGCCAGTCAGAATCCCAGCCCTACCCACCAATCAGAGCCCGAGAACCAACAGCCAGTCAGAATCCCAGCCCTACCCACCAATCAGAGCCCGAGAACCAACAGCCAGTCAGAATCCCAGCCCTACCGACCAATCAGAGCCCGAGAACCAACAGCCAGTCAGAATCCCAGCCCTACCCACCAATCAGAGCCCGAGAACAAACAGCCAGTCAGAATCCCAGCCCTAACCACCAATCAGAGCCCGAGATCCAACAGCCAGTCAGAATCCCAGCCCTAACCACCAATCAGAGCCCGAGAACCAACAGCCAGTCAGAATCCCAGCCCTAACCACCAATCAGAGCCCGAGAACCAACAGCCAGTCAGAATCCCAGCCCTACCCACCAATCAGAGCCCGAGAACCAACAGCCAGTCAGAATCCCAGCCCTACCCACCAATCAGAGCCCGAGAACCAACAGCCAGTCAGAATCCCAGCCCTAACCACCAATCAGAGCCCGAGAACCAACAGCCAGTCAGAATCCCAGCCCTACCCACCAATCAGAGCCCAAGAACCAACAGCCAGTCAGAATCCCAGCCCTACCCACCAATCAGAGCCCGAGAACCAACAGCCAGTCAGAATCCCAGCCCTACCCACCAATCAGAGCCCGAGAACCAACAGCCAGTCAGAATCCCAGCCCTAACCACCAATCAGAGCCCGAGAACCAACAGCCAGTCAGAATCCCAGCCCTACCCACCAATCAGAACCCGAGAACCAACAGCCAATCAGAATCCCAGCTCTACCCGCCGTAACCACCAATCACAGCCCGAGAACCAACAGCCAATCAGAATCCCAGCCCTAACCACCAATCACAGCCCGAGAACCAACAGTCAATCAGAATCCCAGCCCTAACCACCAATCAGAGCCCGAGAACCAACAGCCAATCAGAATCCCAGCCCTAACCACCAATCAGAGCCCGAGAACCAACAGCCAATCAGAATCCCAGCCCTACCCACCAATCAGAGCCCGAGAACCAACAGCCAGTCAGAATCCCAGCCCTACCCACCAATCAGAGCCCGAGAACCAACAGCCAGTCAGAATCCCAGCCCTCCCACCAATCAGAGCCCGAGAACCAACAGCCAGTCAGAATCCCAGCCCTACCCACCAATCAGAGCCCGAGAACCAACAGCCAGTCAGAATCCCAGCCCTACCCACCAATCAGAGCCCGAGAACCAACAGCCAGTCAGAATCTCAGCCCTACCCACCAATCAGAGCCCGAGAACCAACAGCCAGTCAGAATCCCAGCCCTACCCACCAATCAGAGCCCGAGAACCAACAGCCAGTCAGAATCCCATCCCTACCGACCAATCAGAGCCCGAGAACCAACAGCCAGTCAGAATCCCAGCCCTACCCACCAATCAAAGCCCGAGAACCAACAGCCAGTCAGAATCCCAGCCCTACCCACCAATCAGAGCCCGAGAACCAACAGCCAGTCAGAATCCCAGCCCTACCCACCAATCAGAGCCCGAGAACCAACAGCCAGTCAGAATCCCAGCCCTACCCACCAATCAGAGCCCGAGAACCAACAGCCAGTCAGAATCCCAGCCCTACCCACCAATCAGAGCCCGAGAACCAACAGCCAATCAGAATCCCTGCCCTACCCACCAATCAGAGCCCGAGAACCAACAGCCAGTCAGAATCCCAGCCCTACCCACCAATCAGAGCCCGAGAACCAACAGCCAGTAAGAATCCCAGCCCTACCCACCAATCAGAGCCCGAGAACCAACAGCCAGTCAGAATCCCAGCCCTACCCACCAATCAGAGCCCGAGAACCAACAACCAATCATAATCCCAGCCCTACCCACCAATCACAGCCCGAGAACCAACGGCCAATCCGAATCCCAGCCCTATCCGCCCTAACCACCAATCACAGCCCGAGAACCAACAGCCAATCAGAATCCCAGCCCTAACCACCAATCACAGCCCGAGAACCAACAGCCAGTCAGAATCCCAGCCCTAACCACCAATCAGAGCCCGAGAACCAACAGCCAGTCAGAATTCCAGCCCTACCCACCAATCAGGGCCCGAGAACCAACAGCCAGTCAGAATCCCAGCCCTACCCACCAATCAGAGCCCGAGAACCAACAGCCAGTCAGAATCCCAGCCCTAACCACCAATCAGAGCCCGAGAACCAAAAGCCAGTCAGAATCCCAGCCCTACCCACCAATCAGAGCCCGAGAACCAACAGCCAGTCAGAATCCCAGCCCTAACCACCAATCAGAGCCCGAGAACCAACAGCCAGTCAGAATCCCAGCCCTAACCACCAATCAGAGCCCGAGAACCAACAGCCAGTCAGAATCCCAGCCCTAACCACCAATCAGAGCCTGAGAACCAACAGCCAGTCAGAATCCCAGCCCTACCCACCAATCAGAGCCCGAGAACCAACAGCCAGTCAGAATCCCAGCCCTACCCACCAATCAGAGCCGGAGAACCAACAGCCAGTCAGAATCCCAGCCCTACCCACCAATCAGAGCCCGAGAACCAACAGCCAGTCAGAATTCCAGCCCTACCCACCAATCAGAGCCCGAGAACCAACAGACAGTCAGAATCCCAGCCCTAACCACCAATCAGAGCCCGAGAACCAACAGCCAATCAGAATCCCAGCCCTACCCGCCCTAACCACCAATCACAGCCCGAGAACCAACAGCCAGTCAGAATCCCAGCCCTACCCACCAATCAGAGCCCGAGATCCAACAGCCAGTCAGAATCCCAGCCCTACCCACCAATCAGAGCCCGAGAACCAACAGCCAGTCAGAATCCCAGCCCTACCCACAAATCAGAGCCCGAGAACCAACAGCCAGTCAGAATCCCCGCCCTACCCACCAATCAGAGCCCGAGAACCAACAGCCAGTCAGAATCCCCGCCCTACCCACCAATCAGAGCCCGAGAACCAACAGCCAGTCAGAATCCCAGCCCTAACCACCAATCAGAGCCCGAGAACCAACAGCCAGTCAGAATCCCAGCCCTACCCACCAATCAGAGCCCGAGAACCAACAGCCAAACAGAATCCCAGCCCTACCCGCCCTAACCACCAATCACAGCCCGAGAACCAACAGCCAATCAGAATCACAGCCCTACCCACAAATCAGAGCCCGAGAACCAACAGCCAGTCAGAATCACAGCCCTACCCACCAATCAGAGCCCGAGAACAAACAGCCAGTCAGAATCCCAGCCCTACCCATCAATCAGAGCCCGAGATCCAACAGCCAGTCAGAATCCCAGCCCTAACCACCAATCAGAGCCCGAGAACCAACAGCCAGTCAGAATCCCAGCCCTAACCACCAATCAGAGCCCGAGAACCAACAGCCAGTCAGAATCCCAGCCCTAACGACCAATCAGAGCCCGAGAACCAACAGCCAGTCAGAATCCCAGCCCTACCCACCAATCAGAGCACGAGAACCAACAGCCAGTCAGAATCCCAGCCCTACCCACCAATCAGAGCCCGAGAACCAACAGCCAGTCAGAATCCCAGCCCTACCCACCAATCAGAGCCCGAGAACCAACAACCAATCATAATCCCAGCCCTACCCACCAATCACAGCCCGAGAACCAACGGCCAATCAGAATCCCAGCCCTATCCGCCCTAACCACCAATCACAGCCCGAGAACCAACAGCCAATCAGAATCCCAGCCCTAACCACCAATCACAGCCCGAGAACCAACAGCCAGTCAGAATCCCAGCCCTAACCACCAATCAGAGCCCGAGAACCAACAGCCAGTCAGAATCCCAGCCCTACCCACCAATCAGGGCCCGAGAACCAACAGCCAGTCAGAATCCCAGCCCTACCCACCAATCAGAGCCCGAGAACCAACAGCCAGTCAGAATCCCAGCCCTACCCACCAATCAGAGCCCGAGAACCAAAAGCCAGTCAGAATCCCAGCCCTACCCACCAATCAGAGCCCGAGAACCAACAGCCAGTCAGAATCCCAGCCCTAACCACCAATCAGAGCCCGAGAACCAACAGCCAGTCAGAATCCCAGCCCTACCCACCAATCAGAGCCCGAGAACCAACAGCCAGTCAGAATCCCAGCCCTACCCACCAATCAGAGCCCGAGAACCAAAAGCCAGTCACAATCCCAGCCCTACCCACCAATCAGAGCCCGAGAACCAACAGCCAGTCAGAATCCCAGCCCTACCCACCAATCAGAGCCCGAGAACCAACAGCCAGTCAGAATCCCAGCCCTACCCACCAATCAGAGCCCAAGAACCAACAGCCAGTCAGAATCCCAGCCCTACCCACCAATCAGAGTCCCAGCCCTACCCACCAATCAGAACCCGAGAACCAACAGCCAATCAGAATCCCAGCCCTACCCGCCGTAACCACCAATCACAGCCCGAGAACCAACAGCCAGTCAGAATCCCAGCCCTACCCACCAATCAGAGCCGGAGAACCAACAGCCAGTCAGAATCCCAGCCCTACCCACCAATCAGAGCCCGAGAACCAACAGCCAGTCAGAATCCCAGCCCTACCCACCAATCAGAGCCCGAGAACCAACAGACAGTCAGAATCCCAGCCCTAACCACCAATCAGAGCCCGAGAACCAACAGCCAATCAGAATCCCAGCCCTACCCGCCCTAACCACCAATCACAGCCCGAGAACCAACAGCCAGTCAGAATCCCAGCCCTACCCACCAATCAGAGCCCGAGAACCAACAGCCAGTCAGAATCCCAGCCCTACCCACCAATCAGAGCCCGAGAACCAACAGCCAGTCAGAATCCCAGCCCTACCCACAAATCAGAGCCCGAGAACCAACAGCCAGTCAGAATCCCCGCCCTACCCACCAATCAGAGCCCGAGAACCAACAGCCAGTCAGAATCCCCGCCCTACCCACCAATCAGAGCCCGAGAACCAACAGCCAGTCAGAATCCCAGCCCTAACCACCAATCAGAGCCCGAGAACCAACAGCCAGTCAGAATCCCAGCCCTACCCACCAATCAGAGCCCGAGAACCAACAGCCAAACAGAATCCCAGCCCTACCCGCCCTAACCACCAATCACAGCCCGAGAACCAACAGCCAATCAGAATCACAGCCCTACCCACCAATCAGAGCCCGAGAACCAACAGCCAGTCAGAATCCCAGCCCTACCCACCAATCAGAGCCCGAGAACAAACAGCCAGTCAGAATCCCAGCCCTACCCATCAATCAGAGCCCGAGATCCAACAGCCAGTCAGAATCCCAGCCCTAACCACCAATCAGAGCCCAGAACCAACAGCCAGTCAGAATCCCAGCCCTAACCACCAATCAGAGCCCGAGAACCAACAGCCAGTCAGAATCCCAGCCCTAACGACCAATCAGAGCCCGAGAACCAACAGCCAGTCAGAATCCCAGCCCTACCCACCAATCAGAGCACGAGAACCAACAGCCAGTCAGAATCCCAGCCCTACCCACCAATCAGAGCCCGAGAACCAACAGCCAGTCAGAATCCCAGCCCTACCCACCAATCAGAGCCCGAGAACCAACAACCAATCATAATCCCAGCCCTACCCACCAATCACAGCCCGAGAACCAACGGCCAATCAGAATCCCAGCCCTATCCGCCCTAACCACCAATCACAGCCCGAGAACCAACAGCCAATCAGAATCCCAGCCCTAACCACCAATCACAGCCCGAGAACCAACAGCCAGTCAGAATCCCAGCCCTAACCACCAATCAGAGCCCGAGAACCAACAGCCAGTCAGAATCCCAGCCCTACCCACCAATCAGGGCCCGAGAACCAACAGCCAGTCAGAATCCCAGCCCTACCCACCAATCAGAGCCCGAGAACCAACAGCCAGTCAGAATCCCAGCCCTACCCACCAATCAGAGCCCGAGAACCAAAAGCCAGTCAGAATCCCAGCCCTACCCACCAATCAGAGCCCGAGAACCAACAGCCAGTCAGAATCCCAGCCCTAACCACCAATCAGAGCCCGAGAACCAACAGCCAGTCAGAATCCCAGCCCTACCCACCAATCAGAGCCCGAGAACCAACAGCCAGTCAGAATCCCAGCCCTACCCACCAATCAGAGCCCGAGAACCAAAAGCCAGTCAGATTCCCAGCCCTACCCACCAATCAGAGCCCGAGAACCAACAGCCAGTCAGAATCCCAGCCCTACCCACCAATCAGAGCCCGAGAACCAACAGCCAGTCAGAATCCCAGCCCTACCCACCAATCAGAGCCCAAGAACCAACAGCCAGTCAGAATCCCAGCCCTACCCACCAATCAGAGTCCCAGCCCTACCCACCAATCAGAACCCGAGAACCAACAGCCAATCAGAATCCCAGCCCTACCCGCCGTAACCACCAATCACAGCCCGAGAACCAACAGCCAATCAGAATCCCAGCCCTAACCACCAATCACAGCCCGAGAACCAACAGTCAATCAGAATCCCAGCCCTAACCACCAATCAGAGCCCGAGAACCAAGAGCCAGTCAGAATCCCAGCCCTCCCCACCAATCAGAACCCGAGAACCAAGAGCCAATCAGAATCCCAGCCCTACCCACCAATCAGAGCCCGAGAACCAACAGCCAGTCAGAATCCCAGCCCTACCCACCAATCACAGCCCGAGAACCAACAGCCAGTCAAAATCCCAGCCCTACCCACCAATCAGAGCCCGAGAACCAACAGCCAGTCAGAATCCCAGCCCTACCCACCAATCAGAGCCCGAGAACCAACAGCCAGTCAGAATCCCAGCCCTACCCACCAATCAGAGCCCGAGAACCAACAGCCAGTCAGAATCCCAGCCCTACCCACCAATCAGAGCCCGAGAACCAACAGCCAGTCAGAATCCCAGCCCTAACCACCAATCAGAGCCCGAGAACCAACAGCCAGTCAGAATCCCAGCCCTACCCACCAATCAGAGCCCGAGAACCAACAGCCAGTCAGAATCCCAGCCCTACCCACCAATCAAAGCCCGAGAACCAACAGCCAGTCAGAATCCCAGCCCTACCCACCAATCAGAGCCCGAGAACAAACAACCAGTCAGAATCTCAGCCCTACCCACCAATCAGAGCCCGAGAACCAACAGCCAGTCAGAATCCCAGCCCTAACAACCAATCAGAGCCCGAGAACCAAC
The DNA here is from genome assembly GCF_031143425.1 of Pleurodeles waltl. Classification (NCBI taxonomy): domain Eukaryota; kingdom Metazoa; phylum Chordata; class Amphibia; order Caudata; family Salamandridae; genus Pleurodeles; species Pleurodeles waltl. Next base: position 276,604 of record NW_027149929.1, read on the forward strand.
AACCAATCAGAATCCCAGCCCTACCCACCAATCACAGCCCGAGAACCAACAGCCAGTCAGAATCCCAGCCCTACCCACCAATCAGAGCCCAAGAACCAACAGCCAGTCAGAATCCCAGCCCTACCCACCAATCAGAGTCCCAGCCCTACCCACCAATCAGAACCCGAGAACCAACAGCCAATCAGAATCCCAGCCCTACCCGCCGTAACCACCAATCACAGCCCGAGAACCAACAGCCAATCAGAATCCCAGCCCTAACCACCAATCACAGCCCGAGAACCAACAGTCAATCAGAATCCCAGCCCTAACCACCAATCAGAGCCCGAGAACCAAGAGCCAGTCAGAATCCCAGCCCTACCCACCAATCAGAGCCCGAGAACCAACAGCCAATCAGAATCCCAGCCCTACCCACCAATCAGAGCCCGAGAACCAACAGCCAGTCAGAATCCCAGCCCTACCCACCAATCACAGCCCGAGAACCAACAGCCAGTCAAAATCCCAGCCCTACCCACCAATCAGAGCCCGAGAACCAACAGCCAGTCAGAATCCCAGCCCTAACCACCAATCACAGCCCGAGAACCAACAGCCAGTCAGAATCCCAGCCCTAACCACCAATCAGAGCCCGAGAACCAACAGCCAGTCAGAATCCCAGCCCTAACCACCAATCAGAGCCCGAGAACCAACAGCCAGTCAGAATCCCAGCCCTACCCACCAATCAGGGCCCGAGAACCAACAGCCAGTCAGAATCCCAGCCCTACCCACCAATCAGAGCCCGAGAACCAACAGCCAGTCAGAATCCCAGCCCTACCCACCAATCAGAGCCCGAGAACCAAAAGCCAGTCAGAATCAAAGCCCTACCCACCAATCAGAGCCCGAGAACCAACAGCCAGTCAGAATCCCAGCCCTAACCACCAATCAGAGCCCGAGAACCAACAGCCAGTCAGAATCCCAGCCCTACCCACCAATCAGAGCCCGAGAACCAACAGCCAGTCAGAATCCCAGCCCTACCCACCAATCAGAGCCCGAGAACCAACAGCCAGTCAGAATCCCAGCCCTAACCACCAATCAGAGCCCGAGAACCAACAGCCAGTCAGAATCCCAGCCCTAACCACCAATCAGAGCCCGAGAACCAACAGCCAGTCAGAATCCCAGCCCTAACCACCAATCAGAGCCCGAGAACCAACAGCCAGTCAGAATCCCAGCCCTACCCACCAATCAGAGCCCGAGAACCAACAGCCAGTCAGAATCCCAGCCCTACCCACCAATCAGAGCCGGAGAACCAACAGCCAGTCAGAATCCCAGCCCTACCCACCAATCAGAGCCCGAGAACCAACAGCCAGTCAGAATCCCAGCCCTACCCACCAATCAGAGCCCGAGAACCAACAGACAGTCAGAATCCCAGCCCTAACCACCAATCAGAGCCCGAGAACCAACAGCCAATCAGAATCCCAGCCCTACCCGCCCTAACCACCAATCACAGCCCGAGAACCAACAGCCAGTCAGAATCCCAGCCCTACCCACCAATCAGAGCCCGAGAACCAACAGCCAGTCAGAATCCCAGCCCTACCCACCAATCAGAGCCCGAGAACCAACAGCCAGTCAGAATCCCAGCCCTACCCACAAATCAGAGCCCGAGAACCAACAGCCAGTCAGAATCCCCGCCCTTCCCACCAATCAGAGCCCGAGAACCAACAGCCAGTCAGAATCCCCGCCCTACCCACCAATCAGAGCCCGAGAACCAACAGCCAGTCAGAATCCCAGCCCTAACCACCAATCAGAGCCCGAGAACCAACAGCCAGTCAGAATCCCAGCCCTACCCACCAATCAGAGCCCGAGAACCAACAGCCAAACAGAATCCCAGCCCTACCCGCCCTAACCACCAATCACAGCCCGAGAACCAACAGCCAATCAGAATCACAGCCCTACCCACCAATCAGAGCCCGAGAACCAACAGCCAGTCAGAATCCCAGCCCTACCCACCAATCAGAGCCCGAGAACAAACAGCCAGTCAGAATCCCAGCCCTACCCATCAATCAGAGCCCGAGATCCAACAGCCAGTCAGAATCCCAGCCCTAACCACCAATCAGAGCCCGAGAACCAACAGCCAGTCAGAATCCCAGCCCTAAACACCAATCAGAGCCCGAGAACCAACAGCCAGTCAGAATCCCAGCCCTAACGACCAATCAGAGCCCGAGAACCAACAGCCAGTCAGAATCCCAGCCCTACCCACCAATCAGAGCACGAGAACCAACAGCCAGTCAGAATCCCAGCCCTACCCACCAATCAGAGCCCGAGAACCAACAGCCAGTCAGAATCCCAGCCCTACCCACCAATCAGAGCCCGAGAACCAACAACCAATCATAATCCCAGCCCTACCCACCAATCACAGCCCGAGAACCAACGGCCAATCAGAATCCCAGCCCTATCCGCCCTAACCACCAATCACAGCCCGAGAACCAACAGCCAATCAGAATCCCAGCCCTAACCACCAATCACAGCCCGAGAACCAACAGCCAGTCAGAATCCCAGCCCTAACCACCAATCAGAGCCCGAGAACCAACAGCCAGTCAGAATCCCAGCCCTACCCACCAATCAGGGCCCGAGAACCAACAGCCAGTCAGAATCCCCAGCCCTACCCACCAATCAGAGCCCGAGAACCAACAGCCAGTCAGAATCCCAGCCCTACCCACCAATCAGAGCCCGAGAACCAAAAGCCAGTCAGAATCCCAGCCCTACCCACCAATCAGAGCCCGAGAACCCACAGCCAGTCAGAATCCCAGCCCTAACCACCAATCAGAGCCCGAGAACCAACAGCCAGTCAGAATCCCAGCCCTACCCACCAATCAGAGCCCGAGAACCAACAGCCAGTCAGATCCCAGCCCTACCCACCAAATCAGAGCCCGAGAACCAAAAGCCAGTCAGATTCCCAGCCCTACCCACCAATCAGAGCCCGAGAACCAACAGCCAGTCAGAATCCCAGCCCTACCCACCAATCAGAGCCCGAGAACCAACAGCCAGTCAGAATCCCAGCCCTACCCACCAATCAGAGCCCAAGAACCAACAGCCAGTCAGAATCCCAGCCCTACCCACCAATCAGAGTCCCAGCCCTACCCACCAATCAGAACCCGAGAACCAACAGCCAATCAGAATCCCAGCCCTACCCGCCGTAACCACCAATCACAGCCCGAGAACCAACAGCCAATCAGAATCCCAGCCCTAACCACCAATCACAGCCCGAGAACCAACAGTCAATCAGAATCCCAGCCCTAACCACCAATCAGAGCCCCGAGAACCAAGAGCCAGTCAGAATCCCAGCCCTACCCACCAATCAGAGCCCGAGAACCAAGAGCCAATCAGAATCCCAGCCCTACCCACCAATCAGAGCCCGAGAACCAACAGCCAGTCAGAATCCCAGCCCTACCCACCAATCACAGCCCGAGAACCAACAGCCAGTCAAAATCCCAGCCCTACCCACCAATCAGAGCCCGAGAACCAACAGCCAGTCAGAATCCCAGCCCTACCCACCAATCAGAGCCCGAGAACCAACAGCCAGTCAGAATCCCAGCCCTACCCACCAATCAGAGCCCGAGAACCAACAGCCAGTCAGAATCCCAGCCCTACCCACCAATCAGAGCCCGAGAACCAACAGCCAGTCAGAATCCCAGCCCTAACCACCAATCAGAGCCCGAGAACCAACAGCCAGTCAGAATCCCAGCCCTACCCACCAATCAGAGCCCGAGAACCAACAGCCAGTCAGAATCCCAGCCCTACCCACCAATCAAAGCCCGAGAACCAACAGCCAGTCAGAATCCCAGCCCTACCTACCAATCAGAGCCCGAGAACAAACAACCAGTCAGAATCTCAGCCCTACCCACCAATCAGAGCCCGAGAACCAACAGCCAGTCAGAATCCCAGCCCTAACAACCAATCAGAGCCCGAGAACCAACAACCAATCAGAATCCCAGCCCTACCCACCAATCACAGCCCGAGAACCAACGGCAAATCAGAATCCCAGCCCTATCCGCCCTAACCACCAATCACAGCCCGAGAAACAACCAGCCAATCAGAATCCCAGCCCTAACCACCAATCAGAGCCCGAGAACCAACAGCCAGTCAGAATTCCAGCCCTACCCACCAATCAGAGCCCGAGAACCAACAGCCAGTCAGAATCCCAGCCCTAACCACCAATCAGAGCCCGAGAACCAAAAGCCAGTCAGAATCCCAGCCCTACCCACCAATCAGAGCCCGAGAACCAACAGCCAGTCAGAATCCCAGCCCTAACCACCAATCAGAGCCCGAGAACCAACAGCCAGTCAGAATCCCAGCCCTAACCACCAATCAGAGCCCGAGAACCAACAGCCAGTCAGAATCCCCGCCCTACCCACCAATCAGAGCCCGAGAACCAACAGCCAGTCAGAATCCCCGCCCTACCCACCAATCAGAGCCCGAGAACCAACAGCCAGTCAGAATCCCAGCCCTAACCACCAATCAGAGCCCGAGAACCAACAGCCAGTCAGAATCCCAGCGCTACCCACCAATCAGAGCCCGAGAACCAACAGCCAGTCAGAATCCCAGCCCTACCCACCAATCAGAGCCCGAGAACCAACAGCCAAACAGAATCCCAGCCCTACCCGCCCTAACCACCAATCACAGCCCGAGAACCAACAGCCAATCAGAATCACAGCCCGACCCACCCAATCAGAGCCCGAGAACCAACAGCCAGTCAGAATCCCAGCCCTACCCACCAATCAGAGCCCGAGAACAAACAGCCAGTCAGAATCCCAGCCCTACCCACCAATCAGAGCCCGAGATCCAACAGCCAGTCAGAATCCCAGCCCTAACCACCAATCAGAGCCCGAGAACCAACAGCCAGTCAGAATCCCAGCCCTAACCACCAATCAGAGCCCGAGAACCAACAGCCAGTCAGAATCCCAGCCCTAACGACCAATCAGAGCCCGAGAACCAACAGCCAGTCAGAATCCCAGCCCTACCCACCAATCAGAGCACGAGAACCAACAGCCAGTCAGAATCCCAGCCCTACCCACCAATCAGAGCCCGAGAACCAACAGCCAGTCAGAATCCCAGCCCTACCCACCAATCAGAGCCCGAGAACCAACAACCAATCATAATCCCAGCCCTACCCACCAATCACAGCCCGAGAACCAACGGCCAATCAGAATCCCAGCCCTATCCGCCCTAACCACCAATCACAGCCCGAGAACCAACAGCCAATCAGAATCCCAGCCCTAACCACCAATCACAGCCCGAGAACCAACAGCCAGTCAGAATCCCAGCCCTAACCACCAATCAGAGCCCGAGAACCAACAGCCAGTCAGAATCCCAGCCCTACCCACCAATCAGGGCCCGAGAACCAACAGCCAGTCAGAATCCCAGCCCTACCCACCAATCAGAGCCCGAGAACCAACAGCCAGTCAGAATCCCAGCCCTAACCACCAATCAGAGCCCGAGAACCAAAAGCCAGTCAGAATCCCAGCCCTACCCACCAATCAGAGCCCGAGAACCAACAGCCAGTCAGAATCCCAGCCCTAACCACCAATCAGAGCCCGAGAACCAACAGCCAGTCAGAATCCCAGCCCTACCCACCAATCAGAGCCCGAGAACCAACAGCCAGTCAGAATCCCAGCCCTAACCACCAATCAGAGCCCGAGAACCAAAAGCCAGTCAGAATCCCAGCCCTACCCACCAATCAGAGCCCGAGAACCAACAGCCAGTCAGAATCCCAGCCCTAACCACCAATCAGAGCCCGAGAACCAACAGCCAGTCAGAATCCCAGCCCTAACCACCAATCAGAGCCCGAGAACCAACAGCCAGTCAGAATCCCAGCCCTACCCACCAATCAGAGCCCGAGAACCAACAGCCAGTCAGAATCCCAGCCCTACCCACCAATCAGAACCCGAGAACCAACAGCCAATCAGAATCCCAGCCCTACCCGCCGTAACCACCAATCACAGCCCGAGAACCAACAGCCAATCAGAATCCCAGCCCTAACCACCAATCACAGCCCGAGAACCAACAGTCAATCAGAATCCCAGCCCTAACCACCAATTAGAGCCCGAGAACCAACAGCCAGTCAGAATCCCAGCCCTACCCACCAATCAGAGCCCGAGAACCAACAGCCAATCAGAATCCCAGCCCTACCCACCAATCACAGCCCGAGAACCAACAGCCAGTCAGAATCCCAGCCCTACCCACCAATCACAGCCCCGAGAACCAACAGCCAGTCAGAATCCCAGCCCTACCCACCAATCAGAGCCCGAGAACCAACAGCCAGTCAGAATCCCAGCCCTACCCACCAATCAGAGCCCGAGAACCAACAGCCAGTCAGAATCCCAGCCCTACCCACCAATCAGAGCCCGAGAACCAACAGCCAGTCAGAATCCCAGCCCTACCCACCAATCTGAGCCCGAGAACCAACAGCCAGTCAGAATCCCAGCCCTACCCACCAATCAGAGCCCGAGAACCAACAGCCAGTCAGAATCCCAGCCCTACCCACCAATCAGAGCCCGAGAACCAACAGCCAGTCAGAATCCCAGCCCTACCCACCAATCAGAGCCCGAGAACAAACAACCAGTCAGAATCCCAGCCCTACCCACCAATCAGAGCCCGAGAACCAACAGCCAGTCAGAATCCCAGCCCTACCCACCAATCAGAGCCCGAGAACCAACAACCAATCAGAATCCCAGCCCTACCCACCAATCACAGCCCGAGAACCAACGGCAAATCAGAATCCCAGCCCTATCCCGCCCTAACCACCAATCACAGCCCGAGAAACAACAGCCAATCAGAATCCCAGCCCTAACCACCAATCACAGCCC